>NC_083108.1:72350227-72645227 GCF_949774975.1 Lagenorhynchus albirostris
TAATAACCAGTATTGAATTATATTAAACAGTATATTAAATACCTTATAAATGATGCTTTGCATTTTTTGGAATTCAGAGAAGGGAGATATTATTAGATACAGTAGCATAAAACTAAAAGTCTGTGTGCTTTCTATTATCACTATGAGCTGGCAATTCTAAACAATGTCAGTGGCAACACATTCTTACCTCCCCCCTTGGCATGCCACTGACAATATTTGACAAAACTAATCAAGGAACACTTCATGACTGTGGCCCTTAAAGGACATAGGGAATTATATGGGCAAAGATGGAAGGCAAGGCAAGTAGAGAGAACAGCTTCTCCAAAGACCCTGGGGAAGGAAGTTGTGTTTGGAGAACAGCCAAGGAAGAAGAAGAATAAAGTTGTAAAGGTAAAGATAGGTTGGCATTGGCTCCCAGAAGAAGGAAAGATGCCATTTATTGAGTGCCAACTACCAGTAGCCAAAGGATTGGCTTACATTGTCTAGCTTAAAACTTACAATAATCTTTCCACTTGGGTATTATTACCCCCATTTTATAGATGTGGAAACAGGTTCTGAGAGGGTCAGGGTCTTGCCCAAAATCCTGCAACTAGTGAAGGGCAGAGCTGGTATTAGAACAGAGATCAGATTGCTTATAAAACCTGTGGTCTTTCCACCTATGTAGCTTTGAATGCTGAGCTGAAGACAATGGGGGGCCATTGGAGATTTTAAAATCGTGAAGTGATCTGAATAAAGCTGTAGTTCAGGGAGGAGAATCATCTGGCACTGGTGTTAAGGATGAGCTCACGGTGGGAGTTGGGAATCAGGGAGGCCAGTTATGATGCTGCTGGAAGAGTCTAGATGAAAGGGATGATGGAAATGGGGAAAAGATGTCAGAGAGGCTGAAAAGAAAGAATTGCTAGGATTTGGAGACTGACTGGAGATTAGGGAGTGGAAATGAGGAAAAAGAAGGATGCAGAGATGCCTCTGAGGTTCTAACCTGGGAAACAGAATGATGGTGCTATTGCCAGAAACAAGAAAGCCAGAAAAAAGAGGGAGAATCACACAATCATGCCCTTGGATCTGGCTATGGTTGAGGACATTTGGCCTGCCCAGGGAAATAAGACAAGCATATAATCAGTATAAACATAGCAATTCTAAGAGTGAGTTGTTGATGAGATGTTGGTCAGGAATTATATCAATGGGCTTGAAAATGAAAAGAGTTTCCTCATCTGGAAGAAACCTCCTTAAAGGAAGCTACACTGGATGGAAGAGAAGGGCTAGAATACTTGACAGGAGGAGAAAGGTTATTCTCTGTAGTTGGAAAAGCATTAGTCAAGGCCTGGCGATAGGAAACAGCTCACAATGGCTCCATACCTGCGGGAATGGAAGCGCCTCTCTTTTACTGGGCCAGGGTGACTACAGGTGGAGTGACCGTTTCCCCCATCTTCCTCAGTTCCCATCTGTAAGCAAAGAGCATTGGACTTCTCTTCCTGACAGCTCACTCCACCCATCCACCCCCAATCTAATAAAGGAAAGGATTAGGGAGAGAAGCAGGCTTCCCTGATGGGTTTGGAAAATAACTGCATAGAAAAAAGCTGGATGCATGTTCTATTATACATTTGCAATTACAAAAATCAAGAATTTGCAAAGGCTTATATTCAAGAAGGCAAATGAAATCACCCAATTAAAAGAAAAGAAGATGGCAAGGACTCAAAAACTGGTTACAGAATGTAATTTAATTGAAGAAAAACCAAGTATGGCAAAGGTATAATCTGCATTTCCCCTGGGTCTCAATTGAGTGATTCAGCTTTTTTTAGTAAGTGGGTCAGAAAACTGTTAATCCTATAATGATTTTGTTCAACTGCATTCAGCTGGTACATTTGTTTCTTGCAGATTTTAAAAAGCAAGTATGTTAAGACTGTCAAAGTTGTTGTTAACCCAATATCACATTGCTTTGTTTATCACCCATGAATAATGTATTTATTTTCTTGATTGAAGTCTGTCCTTTTAATTGACAAGTAGTGACAATATTGTTTGCGGTTTTACTTTGAAATTTTGTGTTTTGTGTTGCATAGCTCTATGGTATAGCTGATACAGTGATACCATATAATAGGGAGTCTCAAACAGAAATTTAACAGGCCAAGCCATTGCACTACATGAGGACAAATATAGGAGCTGATATATTGGTTTTGTGGAGGCAAAGCTCAGGTTTAAAAACATAAGCCATGAGTCACCATGGAAGAGCTATTTTTTTTCAGTCAGTCCCTGGACATAGTAATCTTAATTAACATGAGTCCTATTCTAAAATGTGGACCTGCTCTTGATGTGCTGGCAAATCAAAGATTTCAAAGCCTTTTAGACAATAGACCAGGGCCGGGTCATAGATGTCTCTGAAGCTCAGTTTTCTTATCTGAAAATGGAGTTTAAAAATAGTGCTTACCTTAGGGCTTCCACGGTGGCACAGTGGTTAAGAATCTACCTGCCAATGCAGGGGACACAGGTTCGAGCCCTGGTCCAGGAAGATCCCACATGCCATGGAGCAATTAAGCCCACACGCCACAACTACTGAGCCTGCGCTCTAGAGCCCGCGAGCCACAACTACTGAGCCTGCGTGCCACAACTACTGAGCCTGCGCTCTGGAGCCTGCAAGCCACAGCTACCGAGCCCACGTGTCACAACTACTGAAGCCCATGCACCTAGAGCCCGGGCTCCACAACACAAGAAGCCACCACAATGAGAAGCCCTCACAAAGCAATGAAGAGTAGCCCCTGCTCGCCACAACTAGAGAAAGCCTGCGTGCAGCAACGAAGATCCAACGCAGACAAAAATAAATAAATTAAATAAATAAATTTTAAAAAACCCCTCATATTAAAAAAAAAATGTGCTTACCCAGGGGCTTCCCTGGTGGTGCAGTGGTTGAGAGTCTGCCTGCCGATGCAGGGGACACGGGTTCGTGCCCCGGTCTGGGAAGATCCCACATGCCACGGAGCGGCTGGGCCCGGAGCCTGTGCTCCGCAATGGGAAAGGCCGCAACAGTGAGAGGTCCACGTACCGCAAAAAAAAAAAGAAAAATTTTTTTAATTAAAAATAAAAATAAAAAAGATAACCAACAAGGACCTACTGTATAGCACAGGGAATTCTGCTCAATGTTATGCAGCAGCCTGGATGGGAAGGGAGTCTGGGGGAGAATGGATACACGTATATGTATGGCTGAGTCACTTTGCTGTGCACCTGAAACTATCACATTGTTAACAGGCTGTACTCCAATATAAAATAAAAAGTTAAAAAAAAATAGTGCTTACCTTATGGAGTTGTTGTGATGATTAAATAAATAAATACATGTAAAGCGTTGAGAACAGTGCCTCGCACATAATAAATACTATATAAATGTTGATCTTGTTATTGATGGGAAATTCTCCAAGGCATTATTACCGTATGAACTTTGTTGGTAGACAAAGTCTGACCTCACGGAACACATTTGCTTCTTTTCTGTTGGAATCTGCATAACTCTTATTCTCAAAGCACAAAGTTGCGAGGGATTTACCTTGCTTGTCTATTCTTACCTCTTCATTTAGTGCCCCTCCCTCTGCTTCCAGGTACCCCACACCCTCAGGATTTTGTGCTCTGGCAAGACAAAGCCAGCGCCCCACAGGCAGTAAGTACCCCAAGCTCTGGCCTTCAGATAACCCAGCTTGCAAGTTCCTAAGAACTGGTCACTGTAGCCAGTATGAGAAATTGACTGATGCCAATGAAGTCATGACTGATAATGACAATGGATGACACACAGGTATGTTTTAACCTTCCTGGCAATTTATTGCCAACATCCAAAGGAATGCTCTCAAATTGTAGAATTTAATTGACTGAGATTGGCCAATAGGGAAAAAACCCTATTTTTTTGGTGCCACCTCTCAAGTCTATAGTTTTCTCTACTGTCCCTTGGAAGAATTCTGGGCCATTACAGAAAGAGAACTTTTGCTCTTGTGAATTCAAGGGGTTTTATGAGATTTGCAGGACTTTGGGTGAGACTAGAGAAATTCTTGGGCTAAATTAGGGGTTTCCAGGTGTGGGCAAGCTGCTGAATAGTAAGTATAAGGTAGTTCCGGGGCAGGTGCAAAAGAGTAACAATGAAATGGAGCTGGTCTGAGCCTAGGACAGACATTGTTTCTTTTGGAGCAAACTAGGCTTGGTCCAGGGGACCTAAAGCAAAGAGATGGACTGGCCACCATTCACTTTGCTGCTTTCTAATTGTGAGTCAGTATATGTTGCCAAAACTAGCAGATGGTTCAGAGAATCACAAAATATGGTTAAACAATTGGTAAATAGAACTTACAAAGAAAATGTGAATGAAGAGAATTATTTAACCAAAGACAGGTAATAACATACCCTGTGTTATTTTACTGAAGGTTGGTTGTCTCAGTTCTCCTGGAAAACAGAACCAATAGGAGATATCTATCTATCTACCTATCTATCTATATCTCTATCTATCTCTATCTATCTATCTATCTATCTATCTATATATATATATGTAGAGAGAGAGAGAGAGAGATTTATGATAGAAATTAGCTCACATGATTATGGAGGCTGAGAAGTCCCACCATCTGCCCATATGTCTTCTGGAGAAGCAGGAAAGCTGGTGGTGCGATTGAGTCCAAGGCCAAAAGCTCAAGAACTGGGGGGCTGCTGTTGTAAGTCTAATTCCTAGTTCAAAGGCCTGAGAACTGGAAGAGAAACTGTCCAACAGCAGAAGATGAAAGTCCCAGCTCAAGCAAAAAAAAAAAAGCATATAGAGCTTTGCTCTGTTTTTTTGTTTTGTTCAGGCCCTCAACTGATTGGAGAGGGTGAACTTCTTTGTCAGTCTACCAATTCAAATGCTAATCTCTTCCAGAAACAGATGCACCCAGAAATAATGTTTCACCAGCTATCTGGGCATCTCAGCCCAGTCAAGTTGACTGCTAAAATTAACCATCACAGTGGTGATCAATTTTTCGCTAATTGCACTGAGGGTTTTAATTAAACACCAAAGAAAACTTTCAGAAAATGCTGGTTGCCTGACTCTGGGATCATTTACTGAGTTTACAGACTCGCTGGACACCTTTAAAAAACTGGGGAGGTGGGCTAGGATGGCTTGGATGTGGCCATGGTAAACATCTAAATATGAATGAATGATACACAAATGCCTTATCTCTATTATAATTAACCATGAAAACAGAAGTTAGTGTGTATTGACCTAAGCTCACCCACTATATTGGTCACATATGTCAGCATGTAGTGACAACATTTCCAGAAAGTTCTTGCCCTTAATTTAACACTTAGGTCATTATGGTAACTAGCCTTTGCAATGTCTGCAAACAGATCAGGATGGTTTGTGTCAGCTGTGCAAAGTTTTGACAATGAAAAGTGAAGGATACAATTTTTATCAAAGACAGCTGCAACTTCCATGATAAAAATTTCTTTTCATACAAATCGACTTTGACTTTAAAGCTAAGATTAAATCTTCAGGACATAAGTTGGGTTACGGAAGCTCATTAGATTCTTGTGTAATAGATATTGTGAATTAGGTATTACCACAAACTGTTACTCTTAAGAAATGAATTCATGACCATTTCCTAGGGATGGGAAAGCTTTCTATGTCAAAGCCACCTTGAGAAGAGTGAAAAGTCCATTGTTCACACAGGTTTGGGCCACTTACCTCATTTACCTTCCACTCGTTTTTCCCTTGAAGTTTTGAGTAAGTGGGACTCCCTTTTGGGAGGGTGCAAATATAGGAGAGAGAGGAAGAGGCCAGAGGAGAAAGAGTGGAAAAATTAAGCGAAGAAATTGTTTGATCAGGGTGTCAGATCAGAACCAGCTGTCTCAGTCAGCTAGCAAGGGAAAGGGGGTTTTAGATTTGTCCATGTTTTGGCCAGTTAAAGGGGGAACTATGGAGAAAGTCAGAGATGTGCTGGGGATTTTTGTTTTGTTTTGTTTTTTGCCAATTTCTTTTTCTCCTTGAAATGAACACCAGGGAAGTCATTTAAGGTATAGAATCATTGTACAAAACTGAGAAAATATACAGTATCACATGCAATTGCTCTCATAAAAATGGGAATGTCCCAAGAGGATAAATTTACCAACTTTAGTTATGCTGCAGCTCACTAAAAATTGAACCCTAACAACGTAACTTTTAGGGTTTATTCTTTTCAGAACACATTCTTGGGGGTGTGAAGCATAGTCATCTGGTATTATTTCAAATGATGATTAAAAGTGAGTCTTTTGTGGTAAGGGGTTCTGTTATTTTTATTTACTTACTTATCTATTTATTTATTTATTTTAAGCCTCCTTGCCAACCACTGTGGTATAGTTCTGCTTATTTTAGGAAGCATGCATACAATTTGCCATTATTGTATTCAGTATCAATTATCCACTTGCTCTGTGTGGGTGAGTTGCAGAGTTGAGAATTTCCTTAAGAAAATGAGTTCTGATTTTTAAGTTTACTTTGATCACTTTCTTATTTCAGCTGGCTACCTGGGGTGAAGAAAAGCTCAAAAGACATCTGATGCTGCTTTTAACTTTTGGCTTGAGTCATACAGATTGGATTTAACTTTAATGAAAACAGAGGAAATAAACTCTGAATGTATGTGTTTGTCCAAATAAATAGGTCTTGGACAAGAAGCCTGAGTTGTTTTTAAAAATTCATAAAGAATGCACTTTTCACTTTTGCTGTTTGAAATCTCAGGTATTGCTTAGCCTAAAACAATCAGGCCAACAAAATGATGTACTATTAGATTCTTGGCAAAAATTTTTTTAACTCCACCCAACCTCCCCTCCCAGGGTCTACCTCTCCCTTGTCAGCCCCTGCTTTCCCCTCATCAACACAAAGACATCCTCATCAGCTTCAGCATGGTAATGAGCTGGGCCCCTGCCTGCCTTATTTTCTTTCATCGTAGAGACTCTTTCTCAAAGTCCTGTTTGTGATTAACTAACCTTGGCGGTTACGATAACAAAAGGTGAAACAGTTCAAGCAGCATGTGGGAAATTTCCTTTACAGATGGTTTCTTTCCCTTTGGTGGAAAAAACAGAAACTACTGGATGGCATATATTGGCTCATAATTAATCATAAGCCAGGTTTGATATCCATCAAGCTGACTCTCCCAGAGTGTTCTGATTTATAGGATTGCCTCCTTAACAAGAAGGTAGGTGGTTCATCCTCACCTCTGTCTGGGTCTAGAAGGAGTTAAGCCAATGAAAGATTAAAAACGTCTTGGACAAAAACATCTTAGATCTGGCTTTTTATCCAGAAGAATTTAAAGCAGGGTCTTGAAGAGATATCTGTATATCCTGTCCACAGCAGCATTATTCACAATAGCCAAAAGGTGGAAGCAACCCAAGTATCTACTGACGGATGAATGGATAAACCGAAGGTGGTAGAAACACCCAATGGAGTATTATTCTTTACCAAGGAAGGAAATTTTGATATGTGCTTCAACATGGTTGAATCTTGAGGACATTATGCTAAGTGAAATAGGACAGTCTCAAAAAGACACTTATATAAGGTACCTAAAATGGTCACATTTCTAGAGACAGAAAGCCAGATGGTGGTTGCCAGGGTCTGGGGAGAAGGAAGAATGAGGAGTTATTTAATGGCTGGCTATTGAGCTTGCCTTGCAAGATGAAAACGTTCCAGGGTTGGTTGCACAATGCCGTGAATGTACTTAACAATACTGAACTGTGCACTTAAAAATGGTTAAGATGGTAAATTTTCTGTTACGTGTATTTTACTACAATAACAATACCTGGAAAGAGGAGTCAGTGAGAAACACTGACTGGTGCCAAGTTTGAGACCGCGACAGGGAGAGGCAAGTGTTGGGTCCTGGACACAGATGGGGCTGTTGTGGTTGGCACCAGCCGTCCCCCTTCGGGACTGAAGGGCACTTGTCACAGCTGACACACCCCTGTTACCAGCCCTCAGCTGTCAGCCTTGTGTGAGAATCGCCCTCGGCAGAAGAAAGCCATCCTACCCAGTGTCACAGCCACTTCCCCAGGGCAGCTCGCATCCAATGAGAAGTCAAGGCAGGGGCAGAAAAGGCCCAGTCCTCTTGGCCCCAGATGGGGACAGCTCTGAAGGGTAAGCCCAGCTTCAGAGCTCCCTGAGGGGTCAGCTGGAATCTCGCTGTGACTATGTCACAACTTCTCTCTCTGTCCCATCTTGCTTCCTTCACTTGCCCCGCAGGTGTTGTGCTGAGAGCCTTCTCTAACAAACTTCCTGCCTGCTAAGCTCAGCGATAAGGGTCTGAGTCACATCACCAGCTAAGACACCAAAGCCAGCAGCGGTGGTAGCTGAGATGAAGGTGAATCCAGACCGGGTAGTGGAGGAGGAAGAGAATGGGGACCAACTGCAGCAGCAGGGGCCGCGGCTCAGCCCATTAATTCCCGCTTCCAAGTTCTCCCTCAAGAAGAGAGACCCACGGGGCCATGGAGAAGCCGGTCCATGGAGGAGAGTACATGGAGGTGGGGTCCAAGCAGAGCAAGAGGTGGACTCTGGTAGGCACAGAGATGTCCCATTCAGATCCCTCTTCAAGGAAGGGCTTGCTGCCCAGCTGTGAGGAATGCGGTCAGCAGATGGCCTCCAGCTGTCAGCTTCTTCAGGGTCAGCCTCACCTGAGATCATGCCCTTCCCAGGGCAGCCTGCATCAGGGCTAAAAGGATGAGGACATATAAAGGAATGGCTGTTTTGTCCTATGAGTTTCCTGCTGGGTTGACCCAATGTTTGTGTCCCCGTAAAACCTGTCTGTTGAAACCTAATCCCCAAGGTGATAGTATTTGGAGGTAGGACGTTTGGGGGATGATTAGTGCCCTTAACAAAAGAGACCCCAGAGAACTCCCGTTCTGCCATGTGAGGTTATAGCAAGAAAACAGCTGTGTGACCTAGGGCTCTCATCAGACACAGAATCTGCCAGCACCTTGATCTTGGACTTTCTAGCCTCCAGAATGGTGAGAAAAATGCCTGCTGTTTATAAGCCACCCAGTCTATGGTATTGTGTTTTAGCAGCCCAAGCGGCCTAAGCCATGGATTGACCAAGGCTCTGTCAAGCTTGCATTTGCACTTTGCCTTCTGCCTCTTCCCAACCTTTAAATGTCCTGCACCCCTCAAAAACTCCACCTTGGTGTTTGCTTCCATATAATCCAACACAACATAAGCACCGATACTTTTAGCAGGTATTTTTAACTTATTTCATTGTCTACCACATTGTAGGTCCTCACTAAATGTTTGTTGAATAAATAAACGATATTAACTACTATGTAAAAAGCATTATTATGCTGGTTATACAAAAAAGAATAAGAAATTCTGTCTTCATTGGGGCTTGTTGTTCAATGCCCTCCTAGCTTGCACAATGGGCCCATGAACAAAGTGACTGGGGTGGCAGAGGTGGAGACGGTGCCTTTCTCACAATTATACCCAATGATCCACTTGCTGATTCTGTGCTTCTCGTCCCTGTAAACTTGGGCTCTCTAGGGTAAGCATTTCTAATTTTTGGAGGAGCATTTAGGCTGGGGGACACAGGGAGGGTTCCACTGAATTGCACACTGTGACAACACTTAGTCACTTTGGGCTCCTCATGTCACTGAACCAACAGACAGAGAAGGGAGTTACTGCACTACCTGGGTTAATCGGTTCTGATTGCTGGGGGAATTACTAGGGCTGCTGCTATAGTTGGCCCTTGAACAACATGAGTTTGAACTGCAAGGATCCACTCATACTCGGATATTTTTCAATAGTAAATCCTACAGTACTACATGATCTGGTCTGTGGTTGGTTGAATCCATGGTTGCTGAGGAACCATGGATGCAGACAGCCAACTATAAATTGTGTGTGGATTCACCCCCTCGTAGTTCAAGGTTCAACTGTATTTAACAGGGGCAGGATAGAGAATGTCTGGAACCCAGAGGGTTCACTAGTGTTATCACTTGATACTTCTATGCTTGGGATGACTGTTAGTGGGCAGTTACAATAACTGTGACCCGACAAGGGCACCTAATCATTCGCACCCCTTGGGGATGAACATCTGGGTATTCCATCAGGCAAGTCACCTTGACCAACAAAAATACTAGCTGAAGATGAGGGAAATCCAGGTGGGTAGTGGAGGAGGGAGATGATAAATGAATTATGGCCCTAGGACTTGCTATAGCAGTAGAGACTGTGTATTAGTTTCCTATTGCTGCTGTAACAAATTACCACAAACTTTGTGGCTTGGAAAAACATAAATTTATTTTCTTACAGTTGTTTAAGTCAGAAGTCTAAGATGGGTCTCACTGAGCTAAAATCAAGTGTCATCAGGGCTGTCTTCCTTTCTGAGGCTCTAGGAGAAAATCTGTTTCCTTGCCTTTTCCAACTTTGAGAGGCTGCCCACATTCCTTGGCTAGTGGCCCCCTTTCTCCACTGCAAAGCCAATAACGTAGCATTACTCAGATCCTTCTTATGTTGTCCTGTTTCTCTTTAACCACAGCTGGGAAAAATTCTCTTATTTTAAGGATTCATGTGATTAGATTGGGCCCACCTCGATAATCCAGGCTACAGTCCCCTTCACCCAAGTCCTTAACTTTATCGTATATGCATTTTGCCATGTAAGATAACATATTGACAGGTTCCAGGGATTAGGATATGGATATCTTTTGGGGATGGGGCATTATTCTTTCTACCACAGACTGTAACTTGTGTCACTAATCCTCTTGTCTCAGCCTTCCTGGAGTTTGTGACAGCCACCTTCCTGAGACAAACTCTGTAACTGACTGAACTCGTTTCTCTCCTCTTTGGGAAAGAGTAAGGGCAATGTGGTTCTTACAGACACAATGGTGGCCCAATATTATCCTATGGAAGGGCATGAATGGACCTGAGTCATGCAGGGGAATTGCACTTTATAAACCTTTCCAGATTTCTCGACTACCATCTTCTTTCTTCTTTCCTGATCAGCTTCCTACCCACACTGAGTTATCCTTCTACTTCTGGGCTTGATGCAATGCCATGCATGGGAATTTTCCATCCTGGGTGGCTGCAAGGTGCCAGATTATACAACCAGGAAGTGTAGGGAAGTTAGTTTCCCAAGCCATGCGTCTTGACCACGGGGAAGTGGGAAATGGGAGAGAGCTGAGCAGATACATTCCCTCTCCTTCCTCCCCTTCACAGACCCCTCTTAGCTGTGGTTTCTTCTGTGGCCCCTCTGGAAAAATCCGTCTGCCAAGCAAACAAGCTTCAGCTTCCTGCTGTGAATGACTGGGATCAGTGGCCAGCATGGAAATGCATCACGTTGCTTTGCATCTTTTCTCACCTCTTTTCTCTTTTTTTCCCACATCCTCACTTCCATAGGATTTTACCTCCTAAATAAAGTGTCAGCACATTAATCTTTGTCTCAGTCTCTGTTTTCTAGATGAACCAGGCTAAGTAAGTAGAACCAAGGAAAGGAAACTTTGTTTACGATTGGGGAAGGGCCATAGTGTCAGGCCTCTGGGTGCTTATCAAGAAGGTTGTAAGATTGTAGAAAAAACTAAAAAGGAAGGCCCTAAAGGCATGTTTCCCCGACTTAACACTTCTGTTGAGGCAAGCCTCTACAATTGGAGATAAAAAAGGGAATGTGGCCTATTCAAATGTCACAGTGACACAGAGAATGTCAAGACAGAAGGAATTCAGAACTTAAGGGGAGAAATTCCATAAAGCCTTCTTTCCTATAAGCTACAGTCTAGTTTTTCATCCATCCACCCATCCATCCATCCATCCATCCATCCATCCATCCATCCATCCATCCTCTACTGAGCACCTCCTTTGCATCGGGTACCACACTAGGTGCTAGGAAATAGCAGTGGAGGGAGATAATGATTCTGGTCCTCATGGAGCCCACATTTTGCAGGGAAGACAGAAAGGACACATATAGATGAAAAGTGCAGGATTAAAGGGGAGAATTTTTTTAGGAGCTTTTGGTGTCAAGAACCAGATGGTCTCCTATTACTACAAGCATATGAATGGAAATGAGCAAGGCAGAAATCTCAAAAGGCTGCCAGGTCTCATGGGAATCCAGATAAAAGCATACAATTCAGCTTCCCTGCATGTGTGGAAACTGGATCTTGTTGGGTTTCTGAATGACTAGATTGTAGGCAGGAACTGTAAGGCCCTTCAGATTCAGTGCAGTGATCCTAGCTCTATTATTTCCATGAATAAGCTACTATAACAAACAGACCCCAAAATACAGGGATTAATCAAGTTAGACATTTCCTCCTTTCTCACATTCTTGCCCATAGGTAGGAGTTGGTCCAAGGCGATGAGGCAGCTCTGCTCCTGGAAGCTGAATGGGGACCCAGGTTCCTTCTGTGTTGTTGCTCTGCCATACCAGGGTGGGTACTGTCTGTATCTACACAGTCCAAGCTGGCTCTCCAGCACTGCCTCATCATTTGATCCTGTGAGAAGGGGGGAAATGGAGGAATTGAGTGGGCACAATTCACTTTGTGACTTTGTGAAGTGACACACTTCACTTCCACTTGTTCTACTGACAAGAACTAGTCACATGACCACTCCTACTGCCAGGGAGGCATGGAAACAGTCTCTAGCTGGGCTGAAACTTCTATTACTAAAAGGAAGAAAGGGAGAATAGGTACTGGATAAGATGGCCAGAATTAGCACATAATAATCCCAGTTAACATTGAATTTCAGATAAACAACAATTTTTAGTATAAGTATGTCCCATTTAGACATATTCATTGTTTATCTGAAAATTATTTGTCAGGTATCCTCAATTCAAAGCTAACCGTGTGTTCTATATTTTCTGTGTCAACACTAATAATGGGGCACAAAGAGCATTGTCACTTTTGTCACTGATATTGTTTTTTTGCATTGGTTACAAGTGAGCCATTAAGGCACCCAGGTTCAAGGGGAGGGATTAGAACACCTCTTGATGAGGAGGGAGTGACAAGGTCACACTGCAGAAGAGTGTGTGGGATGGAAGTTATGATTGTGGCCATCTTCGGAAAACACAGTTCGCCTTACATGTTTTATCTCATTTGAGCAAATCAAATGTCACCCCTCTTAAACACTAGTTTCCTCTCTCTCTTGCACCAAGTCTGTTTAAGGGCACCTGACCCACCCTGGGCTCTCTCCCAGGAATCTGAAATTGGAAATAGAAAGGAAGGAAATGGGAGGAGACCTGGAACAAAGTGTGTGCTCTTTAATGGCAGTGCTCTGGAGAAAAAGTTCATTAGCTGCTATTGAATTCTCAAAACTCACCCTTGGTTTCTTCCTTTTATAAATTTTAATTGTTCAACTCTTCCTTTGATGCCACAAAATACCTCTAGCATCCTTTCATTAACTTCTTCTTCTCTCATTCGGTTTTTTTTTTTTTTTTTTTTTGGTTTACACTAACTATAGGACACTTCTGTTAATTGCAATCAAAATTTTGCAAGCAAGACATTGCACACAGCCAAATTTAACCTTGAAAGAGGTATAAAAGACGGACACTCTTTGGGGAATATTTGTCATTTCTCCTGAGGCATCTATAAAAGACATCACTTTTGTCAGCAACAGGACTGAATATGCCACCATGGTTTCTATTTTACTGTTGTTGTCATTGCTGTTTAAAGAAACTATCCACCGTCTGTGTTATCAATAAATAAGAGGTATAGATTTATGGTGACAGCTATCACTCCAGTATTAGAAAGGTAGAATTTGAAAACATTTCCACTATTAGACTGGCCAAGAAAAAACTGACCAGTGGAAACTTTATTTACTTTTCTCTCCAATCTAATAAAGAGGGGGGGAAAAAGGCAGTGGGGAGCAAGAAAAACAGATAGAGGATAAACAGTCCAGGCAGCCTACAAACTGAAGAAACATATTGGGATATAGAAGCATCAAAAATGAGAAAATGCTAAGGAGATACTTCCAGGTAAAGGGTCCTGATATTCAGGCTTAGCTGGGAGGTTTAAAAGATAAACTAATAGGAGAAGTTTTGATAAGAAAGTCTTAGAGGAACACTTCTTGATACCTGAGAGGTATGATTCAGTGCAATGAGAAAAACAAGAGGGGTTGTTGAGTGTTATCTCTGGGGGAGTTGAAAGAAAAGAGCAAATTACTTGTATTCATTTGGGATGGGCCATGTGAGCTCATCAGATCCTTCAGAGCCCTATGAATCATCCTTGGGGTTTCTTAAGGTTTTACGCTCCTAATCATTTAAGCTGCTCTTTTCATGTGTGTCGCGACCAGCACAGTGCCTGCTCTCTGTGATCTTCCTTCTCTGCTCCCCTCCAGCTCCCTGGAGGGGATGGCTGTTGGAAAACATTATAATGACTTATAATGTTCTTGAAGCACAGACCACAAGTTTCTGGATGCCGGGCACCCTTCAGAAAAACTATTAAAGAATCACAACATGCTCAAAAGTGTGACGGACTTAACAATCTGTCACCCAAAACGTGCTGATCATGTGGAACAGTAGCAATCAGATTCATGGCTAACTCTTGTGAAATAGAAACGTGACACTTCAGTGGCTGCCAGGTGGTGCTTAAATAAACTGGGACACTTCACCTTGAAAGCTTTCAGTAGTGCTGGGAAGCTGTGTCCTGTAAAAACAGAAATAAATGATTTTAAAAGCCCTGGCCTCAGCATAAGAGTAGCTTGGTCCCGTGCTGTAAAATGTCCGTCTAGTGCTGTTGAGCACTTGGATTGAGGCTAGTGTGATGGAGGGACTGAAGTTATAATTTTAATTAAATTTTATTAGTTTCAATTTTTAAAATCAAGGTGAAATTCACATAACATAAAATTAAACATTTTAAAATGAACAATTCCATGGCATTTGGTACATTCACAATACTGTGCAACCACCACCTCTACTCAGTTCCAGAACATTTTTATCACCCCAGAAAAGACCCTGTACTCATTAAGCAATTACTCCTCACTCCTCTTCCCCCAGCCCCTGGCAACCACCAATCTATGTTCTGTCTCTATGGATTTACCTATTGTGGACATCTCATATAAACAGAATCATAAAATATGTGACCTTCTGTGTCTGGCTTCTTCTACTTAGCATAATGCTATTAATTTCCATGTTAAATTTTAAAACTGATAAACTTGATTCCATTATTGGAAAAACTTTTAAGTATTTTTGGAATTCCTTGGGTATGTGAATCTACTTTTTTTTTAAACATCTTTATTGGAGTATAATTGCTTTACAATGGTGTGTTAGTTTCTGCTTTATAACAAAGTGAATCAGTTATATATATACATATGTTCCCATATCTCTTCCCTCTTGCATCTCCCTCCCTCCCACCCTCCCTATCCCACCCCTCTAGGTGGTCACAAAGCACCGAGCTGATCTCCCTGTGCCATGTGGCTATTTCCCACTAGCTATCTATTTTACGTTTGGTAGTGTATATATGTCCATGCCACTCTCTCACTTTGTCCCAGCTTACCCCCCCCCATATCCTCAAATCCATTCTCTAGTAGGTCTGTGTCTTTATTCCCATCGTACCCCTAGGTTCTTCATGACATTTTTTTTTTTGGCATTTTTCACAGAAGTAGAACAAAAAATTTCACAATTTGTGTGGAAACACAAAAGACCCTGAATAGCCAAAGCAATCTTGAGAACGATAAATGGAGCTGGAGGAATCAGGCTCCCTGACTTCAGACTATACTACAAAGCTACAGTAATCAAGACGGTATGGTACTGGCACAAAAACAGAAATATAGATCAATGGAACAGGATAGAAAGCCCAGAGATAAACCCACACGCATATGGTCACCTTATCTTTGATAAAGGAGGCAAGAATATACAGTGGAGAAAAGACAGCCTCTTCAATAAGTGGTGCTGGGAAAACTGGACAGGTACATGTAAAAGTATGAGATTAGAACACTCCCTAACACCATACACAAAAATAAGCTCAAAATGGATTAAAGATCTAAATGTAAGGCCAGAAACTATCAAACTCTTAGAGGAAAACATAGGCAGAACACTCTATGACATAAATCACAGCAAGATCCTTTTTGACCCACCTCCTAGGGAAATGGAAATAAAAACAAAAATAAACAAATGGGACCTAATGAAACTTAAAAGCTTTTGCACAGCAAAGGAAACCATAAACAAGTCCAAAAGACAACCCTCAGAATGGGAGAAAATATTTGCAAATGAAGCAACTGACAAAGGATTAATCTCCAAAATTTACAAGCAGCTCATGCAGCTCAATAACAAAAAAACAAACAACCCAATCCAAAAATGGGCAGAAGACCTAAACAGACATTTCTCCAAAGAAGATATACAGACTGCCAACAAACACATGAAAGAATGCTCAACATCATTAACCATTAGAGAAATGCAAATCAAAACTACAATGAGATATCATCTCACACCGGTCAGAATGGCCATCATCAAAAAATCTAGGAACAATAAATGCTGGAGAGGGTGTGGAGAAAAGGGAACACTCTTGCACTGCTGGTGGGAATGTAAATTGATACAGCCACTATGGAAAACAGTATGGACGTTCCCTAAAAAACTACAAATAGAACTACCATACGACCCAGCAATCCCACTACTGGGCATATACCCTGAGAAAACCATAATTCAAAAAGAGTCATGTACCAATATGTTCATTGCAGCTCTATTTACAATAGCCAGGAGATGGAAGCAACCTAAGTGTTCATCATCGGATGAATGGACAAAGAAGATGTGGCACATATATACAATGGAATATTACACAGCCATAAAAAGAAATGAAATTGAGTTATTTGTAGTGAGGTGGATGGACCCAGAGTCTGTCATACAGAGTGAAGTAAGTCAGAAAGAGAAAAACAAATACCGTATGCTAATACATATATATGGAATCCAAGGGGAAAAAAAAAAGATTGTGAATCTACTTTTTCAAGTCTAAATTTTTGAAATCTAAATACAAAGCAATAATTTCCAATCAAATTTATCATCTCGGGAGTTCCCTGGTAGTCCAGTGGTTAGGACTTGGCACTTTCACTGCCGGGACCCAAGTTCAATCCTTGGTTGGGGAACCAAGATGCCGCAAGCCGCAGAGCACGGACAACAAATTTATCATCTCAATTGAGATATGCTGTAAGTATAAAATAAGAAAGAATGAAAAGATCTAATTTATCTTTTTTAAATTGTATTTATTTATTTATTTATTGGCTGCGTTGGGTCTTTGTTGCTGCGCGTGGGCTTTCTCTAGTTGTGGTGAGCGGGGGTTACTCTTCATTGCAGTGTGCGGGCTTCTCATTGCGGTGTCTTGTCTTTATTGCGGAGCACGGGCTCTGGGTGCCCGGGCCTCAGTAGTTGTGGCATGCGGGCCCAGCAGCTATGGATCGCGGGCTCCAGAGCGCAGGCTCAGCAGCTGTGGCACACAGGCCCAGTTGCTCTGCAGCATGTGGGATCCTCCCAGACCAGAGATCGAACCCGTGTCCCCTGCATTGGCAGGCGGATTCTTAACCACTGCACCACCAGGGAAGCCCTCTTTTTTAAAAAATATTGATTACATGTTGAAATGATACTATTTTGGAAAACTAAGTTTATTGAAATGTATTACTAAAATTAATTTCAACGGTTTCTTTTTATTCTTTTCATTGTGGGTACTAGAAAATGTAAAATTATGTGTGTGGGGAAAAAAATTATGCATGTGACTCACATTATATTTCTATTGGACAGTGTTGATCTAGTCAAAAGATCTAACTCGGGCTTCCCTGGTGGCGCAGTGGTTGAGAGTCCGCCTGCTGATGCAGGGGACACGGGTTCGTGCCCTGGTCCGGGAAGATCCCACATGCCGCGCAGCGGCTGGGCCCGTGAGCCATGGCCGCTGAGCCTGCGCGTCCGGAGTCTGTGCTCCGCAACAGGAGAGGCCACAACAGTGAGAGGCCCGCGTACCAAAAAAAAAAAAAAAAAAAAAAAAAAGATCTAACTCAAACTAGCTACTAATTCAAAAAAATTTTTGAGCACCTACTGTGAACTTTTTTTTTTTTTTGCCATGTCACATGGCATGCAGGATCCTAGTTCTCTGACCAGGGATTGAACCCATGCCCCCTGCAGTGGAAGCACAGAGTCCCAACCACTGGACCTCTAGGGAATTCCCTACCATGAACTTTTTTTTTTTTTTTGCTATCATGTGAAAAAGTTGGTTAGAAATAATGTTTGCCAATTTTATTGACCTTTCCTTAGACTTTACCCTGGACCAGAAATTGGTTATGCGTTAAACTGGGGAGTTTGATAAAGCTTTCCTCCTCTCCTGCCAGTTACTGATGTTCATACAGATCAGCATCACTAGGAAATGTTTTATGATACAATCATTAAAATATTTTAAATGAGGGAAAATAAGGGATGTTTGCTGGCCTCCTTGCTTTTTAACTCATACTTAATGATATACTCTCAGTTTTGGATGAAACAAAAGTATGCATCTTTCTGCTATTGAGAACAGAAAATAAGCACTTGTTTATGTACATTCACTCATCAACATATTGGATGGATATTGTGTGCACTATGATTGGTGTTGAGTATTCAGCAGCAAAAAACCAAACAAGGTACCTGTCCTCAGGAAGCTTACATTCCAGTGAAAGAAGACAGAAAACCAATGAATAAGATAATCATAGATTCTGACAAGTTCTATGGAAAAAAATTAATATAATGATTTGGTAAAGAGTAACTTTATCAAATGGTGGGGAGCGTGTGTGTGTGTGTCTCTAATTTAGGTCAGGTAACTGGGCCATCTCTTTGAGAAGATGACATTTGAGCAGACACTTGAAGAAAAAGGATTCAGCCATAGGAAGAGCCATGGGAAAGGCAGTCCAGGCAGAAGGCACAACAGACGCAAAGGCCTTGAGTTGGAGGAGAGTTTGATGTGTTTGAAGAACAGAAAGGAAGTCATATGACTAGGATGTGGTGAGCAAAAGAGAAAGGGATAGGAGATGGGATTGGCAAGCAGGAGCCAACAGCAGCCAGTAGGTCATATTAAGAAGTCTAAATTTTATTTTAAGGGTAATGGGGAGCCATTGAAGGTTTTAGAGCACAAGAGTAACCAGATGCTTTTTTTTTTTTCACACAGATGATCCAGTAGTAGCTTCAACGACAGCTGACCCTGTTCTATAATTGCCAGAAAGAACTAAGAGCTGATTGGTTTGGGTAGGTGCCCTCCAATATTCAATAGTATTTTAGTTAATAATTCCATATACCAAGACACCTTGCATGTACCCTGTTTGCACCAGGGGCCCAAGAACCCCCAGGAGATAACTCATCAAAAGGAAAGAGAGATCAGTCAAATAAATAAGTCAGACTCAAAATAAGGTTAATATTTGGCTAGAGTTTGGATGGGTGATTTCTGAGGAGTGCGGTGTACCTGTCACTCAGATTAGTTCTCACGACCAGTCCTTATGGACTTACCATGCCTGAGTTTTATGTGGCTATGGCTGTAAGTAAAAACTAAGGGGGTTGTTTAATGAAAACCTCTTCTTCGTCCCCAAAGCAATGTTGGTCTAGCATCTCATCAACACGGTGGAACACAGAGTGGCTGGGAGGCATTCCCCTCGACTGAACATCACCATTGAACATCCAACTGCTTTGGCACCTGGCACCTTGTGTTAGTTAGTACCTGATAGGAGGCAGCAGTGCCTGGTAGGAAAGGTGATACCCAGTGATACAAGGTGGAGATGACTCTTGGATAAAGTGGAAATCAGTCAAGGTAGTCGGTCATAAGCAGCAGAAATAGCAGCATGCCTGGTTGATACAGGGGTGCCCAGAATAGGAGAAAAAGAGGAAAAATCCACAAACATCGTAGCTGACTAGACTTGTTTCTGACCATATGTGACTCCCTCCTGGGCACCCCCAGAAATCCTGATAGGGAGTGAACTTTGCAGGAGCCTGGAGTTCTACAATAAATAGCAGATGAGGGTACGGTGAGCTGTTTTGGGCTGGGTTCCCCAAGAAGCTCATTCTGAGACAAGGATTCAAGGGCAGGTAGTTTATTTGGGCAACGATCCCAGGAAGCAACAGGATGGGGAGAGGGAAAGGGCGACACAGAAAGGAAGACAACCAATAAAGGGCATGTGGCAAGCAAGTGACTGCTACAGGCAAGTGGAGCTCAGCATCCCCAGAGGGCACTGGGATACTGCAGAGAACAGGCCTCACATTATCTCAGTGGAAGGAGAGGAAGCTGGGAGATTCCTCTACCAACACCCATCCATCACTGGGTGGGGCTGTTTCTAGGGAAACAAACTCTTTGGAACTTCCAGGCCATCCGGCTTGCTGGCCGGGTGTGCTTCCACAGCCAGAACAAAGCCCTCCCTCAGAGTCACAAGTGTAGCAATGAGCATCCTTTGGTGTATAGAGAGGAGTGTTGAGGGACTCTGGGCAGGGCCTCAGCTGCATCTACTACACAAGAGACTACACCAGGCTACAAGCATAGAGGAATTTATCATATAGTCTCATTTCTGGCCCAATTTCAGTCCTCATTCTTATTTTGTTTTTCTTTTTCTCCCTTCTCTCCTACTTATAATTTATGCAATCTGGCTGTTTGATGTATCCTTGTAAGGTGCCTTAAATCTTTTTCTGGAACACAGCAGCACATAAATAAATAAACACTAGCAAGGTTTAACATTTTCCCTTTATTTATTGACCATTTTTCCCTTCTCTGAACTTCTTGGACCAGAGCCTCATTTACCTGCATCTAGCTCTGTGCTGGGCACATCAGAGGCATTTTATCATTGTTCTGTAGACCGGCACAAAGATATACAGTTGGTTTATAAACTGACTCTGTGACCAGAAGCAGATACAGAGGCACAGGACTCTCTGGCCCCTTCTTTCTTGAACCCAGTGCTTAGAACAGTGCCTGCACATAACAGGTGCTCGGTAAATATCTGTTAAATGAAAGAATGAGACTTGGAGGACCTATATCCATAAGGGTTCCCATAAATCACCATTTAGAAATCCATCAACATACTGGAATTGTGTGCTTTGTAAGGTCAAACTTGCCCTGGAAACCACTATCATGTGGATGTACTTATTTTCATGAGCACAAGCTGGAAGGCAGGGACTAAAGATAGATCTAGAGATGGTGTTTTAAAGTATATACCCAGCAGGCTCCGTGCATCTCAGAACACCCAGTGCTAACTCAAATGCAGTCCGTTTATGAACGTAATCTTTGCTTGTAGGTGTCCTGGCAAACTGTTCTCAATAACATCCCTATTGAGAAACTGGGTTCCTCAGGAATCTCAGATGCTAGAAATTGAGTGACTGCTTTACATCCCATGAATCAGAAAGAAATTGTTGTTTAAGTGGTGGGTCACATGCATGTAGGTATCTGGGTTTTTTGTTTTGTTTTGTTTTGTTTTTTGCTGTAATACTTTTCCCCTTAAGAGGCAAGCACAGTAGTTTTATTTAATAAAACACTAACTAGAAATTTTTTTTTTGGCTGCATTGCACAGTGTATGGGATATTAATTCCATGACCAGGGACTGAACTCGGGCTCTCAGTGGTTAGAGCATGGCGTCCTAACCACTGGACCACCAGGGAATTCCATAAAACACTAACTAGAAATTTAAAAGTTTAGCCTTTGAAAAACAAATTTTTCCGTTTAATAAATCAGCATTACCCATAAGTAGGTTACTTCTAGGAAGCTCCATTTTTATGTAGATCTTAGCAAAGAAGGAGAGAGAAATAGTTTGGCACTTCTGCTATTTGTGTTTAAATTAAGATAAAATTTACATAATATAAAATTCATCCTTTTAAAGTGAACAATTCAGTGGTTTTTAGTATATTCACGATGTTATGCAAACAACACCACTATCTAATTCCAGAACTGTTTCATCACCCCCAAAAGAACCCTATACCCATTAGCAGTCATTTCCTATCCCCCCCTCTTCCTAGCTCCTGGCAACCGCTAGTCTATGTGGATTTGCCTATTCTAGATATTTCATATAAATCGAATCATACCATATGTGACCTTTCCTTTCTGGCTTCTTTCACTTACCAGGATGATTTTAAGTTTCATCCATGTTGTAGCATGTATCAGTACTTCCTTTTTTTATGGCTGAAGAATATTCCATTGGTGTATGGATACACCACACTTTGCTTATCCATTCATCCATGGACAGACACTTGGCTGTTTCTACTTTTTGGCTATTGTGAATAAGGTTGCAGTGAATGCTGGCATACAAGTATCTGTTCAAGTCCTTGCTTTCCATTCCTTTGGGTGTCTACCTAGGAGTGGAATTGCTAGGTCATATGAGAATCACCTGTTTTCCAAAGTGGTTACACCATTTTACATTCACACCAGCAATGTATGAGAATTCTAATTTCTCCACATCCTCACTAACACTTGTTATTCTGTGTGTGTGTTCAAAGTATAGCCAACCTGGGACCTCCCTGTGGTCCAGTGGGTAAGACTCCACGCTCCCAATGCAGGGGACCCGGGTTTGATCCTTGGTAGGGGAACTAGATCTCGCATGCATGCTGCAACTAAGATCCCACATGCCGCAACTAAAAAAAAGATCCCACGTGCCATAACTAAGGTCTGGCACAGCCAAAAAATAAAAATAAAAATAAAATAAAGTATAACCATCCTAATGGGTGTGAAGTGGTATCTTGTGGGTTACCTCTGTTATTTTTTTTGAAAATTTAAGTCTCCCCCTGTCCTGGAAAAAAACATCCATTTTCCCCCCATCTTTCCTCTTTCATACACTTTTGTTTTGTTTTGTTTTGCTTTTAGAACAATTTTAGGTTTACAGAAAATTGAGCAGACAGTATAGAGAGCTGCCATATACCTCTTCTCTCTTCCTGTCACAGTTTTCCCTCTTAGTGACATCATACATTAGTGTGATATATTTGTTACCATTGTTGAACCAATATTGATACATTATTATTAACTAAAGTCCCTAGTTTACACTAGGGCCCTTCTTTGTGCTGTACATTGGTATGGGTTTTGACAAACACGTAATGTTATATATCTATTATTGTAGTATCACACAAAGTAGTTTCATTACCCTGAAGATCCTCTGTGCTCTACTTATTCATTCCTCCCTCCCTCCCGAAAAGTGCTGGTAACCATTGATCTCTTCCTGTCTCTTTTAACTAGAATCATTTTTACTTTTGACTATAGTTTTGTCTATTCCAGAGTGTAATGTAGTTGGAATCATATAGAGTTTAGCCTTTTCAGAATGACTGCTTTCACTTGTTTGTTTACCTTTTGAAGGACATCTTGGTTGCTTTCAGATTTGGGCAATTATAAATAAAGGTGCTATAGGCATTCTCAGATTGAGTGATGACCTGGAGAAGCCAATGCCATTGAACGACTGTTTATTACTTACATTCCTGAGAGAAGGGGACATGCCATGCCATTCAGGGCCACAGGGAAGGCATCAGGTTTTGATCAGGAGGCAGAAGCAGGAATAAGAGAAAAGCCTAAGCCAGAGCCTTTATTGGAGTTTCTGCAGAAAAGGAGAGACAGTTAAACAGTTTAGGATGGACTCCTTTGAATAATTCCAGTGGGCTCTAGGGCATAGGAGCTGTCTTCAGTTGTCTGGGACCTGATTCTGGGATGATTAAGACAGAGGAAATATTGGGTTGGTATGTGAGTTACATAAGCAGGTGGGTGGGGACGTGGCACTGGGTCAGGTGGTCTGCGCATGACTAGACATATTCCAGGCAAGCAGTCCACCTCCCCTAGGAATTAGCTAGCCCTATAAGGGCAGTCTCCTCTCAAGTCTGAAAGGTCCCCCAGGATGTCAAAACATCATAAGATACAGAAAATAAAAAACATGATGAATACACTGAGTTTCCCTATAGGGATGGTTTTGGGATAGGTTCTCTAGAAGCAGATGCTTACATGGGGTTTGGGAAACAAAATGCTTATTAAGGATCAGCCCCTCTGAAAGGAAAGGAAAAGTCTAGTTGCAATACTAGCTTGACAAAGGCTTGGCCAACCCAGAGGGAAGCTCTGGAGTGAGGACTGCCCATCAGACTGTCCCGCATCTGGAGGAAATGGGCAGCCGTTATAGCCTGGCCTTGCTTGGTCAGCAGTGCAGGCTGCTCTGGGAAGGACGTGACCTTGAACGAGGCAGCTCTCTGCCCCTAAGGCAGACCCTGAAGGAGCTGATAGCTGGGGGCCATCTGCTGACCCCACTCCCTGCAGGTGGACAGCAAGTCCTTCCTCAAGGGGGAATGTGGGCGGCACATCTGTGACCGCCTCAGGGATCCTGTTCCAGTTGGCCTCAGCAGTTGCTGGCTTGAGGACACACTCTTATTGGCTACCTTTCTTTCCCTGCCTCACTTCCACACTCTCCTTTACCTCCCTAATAAACTACTCTCACCGAAATCTTTATCTTAGAGTCTGCTTTTGGGGGAACTGAAACCAAGACACATCCAACTCACCTTTAGAGTGATGTCCCTTGGGGCCGTTCTGGCAGTTTCCAGTTATATAAATGTACTTTTCTTGCATTACATATACTTAGGGTGATTCCAGTCCTGGTTTGTTCAACATAATTCCTGTTTAATATGTTGCCCTGACGTTCCATTCCATTGATGCCCCTTTTTATCTTAAAACTATCCTGGTTTGGATGATACATTTTATGATCAACCTACAACTCTTTAAAGTGAGTGACCCTTAATAAGATCCATGGACAGGGAAAAGTGGTTTCTTTTGATCTTGAATGCCATCAATTCATCCAATTTTAGAGCTGGAAGCAACTTTATGGCTGGCTTATCCATTGACTCAGCCTTTGGCTTATCCATTGACTCAACCTTTCTTTTTTTTTTTTTAACTATTGGAATGCACATGGTTGGATATTCACATTTATAACAATCCCATGGGAATTCCCAATATGCCAGCTGTAACTCCACTCCTTTCCTCCTACCAGGAAAGCATATTGAATGCTGGCAAGAATTAACGTTGTTACAGGGATAATGTATTATTTTTAAAAAGATGAATCATTCTCAAGTCCTGGTACTTTAACCATTAGCATCAAATCAGTCATGACACAGTTCATGACTGATTGAATTTGAGAACTGCTGATCTCATTCTAAATCCCTGCATTACATAAAGAAGTCATTTAGCCACATGGTGGCTCCATCTTCTCACCTGGAAATGGGGATGCTAAAATCCCCTTCCCTGTCTGGCTGAGTTATGATGGAAGGCAAATGAGATAATGAATGTAAAAGCTTTGGGAAAGGGGCTTCCCTGGTGGCGCAGTGGTTAAGAACCTGCCTGCCAATGCAGGGGACACAGGTTCGAGCCCTGGTTTGGGAAGATCCCACATGCCGCGGAGCAACTAAGCC
Source organism: Lagenorhynchus albirostris (assembly GCF_949774975.1). Taxonomy (NCBI): domain Eukaryota; kingdom Metazoa; phylum Chordata; class Mammalia; order Artiodactyla; family Delphinidae; genus Lagenorhynchus; species Lagenorhynchus albirostris. Next base: position 72,375,469 of record NC_083108.1, read on the forward strand.
CGTGCACCACAACTACTGAGCCTGTGCTCTAGAGCCCGCGAGCCACAACTACTGAGCCCGTGTGCCACAACTACTGAAGCCTGCACACCTAGAGCCTGTGCTCTGCAACAAGAGAAGCCACCGCAATGAGAAGCCCGCACACTGCAATGAAGAGTAGCCCCTGCTCGCCCCAGCTAAAGTCCATGCGCAGCAATGAAGACCCAACACAGCCAAAAATAAAGTTAAATAAATTTATATTAAAAAAAAAAGCTTTGGGAAGTATAAATCCTTTGAACCAATGGAAGCCATTGTGGTGGTATCTGCAGATGGGAAGAAGCAGCCATATTTGCTAAGCATTTTCTAGAGCCACACCAGAATTTACAAAATAGCTGAATTTGCACCCATCTGGTTTGCACAGTACATCTATGAGTGAAAATTTTACCAGTGCTCCTGGTCATTATGTGAATTCTCTTTACAACTTTGCTAAGATGTCTTAGTCAAAACCCAGTGGTTGCAAGAGAAAAAATCCAACATGAATTAGCTTGAATAAATTGGCTCACATAATGAAAACATGGGAACGTCCTGGTTGGAGTTGGCCACAGCGATGGCTGGAACCCGAGATTGGAACATCGCAAGGATTCTCTGTGTCTCTCACCCATGCTGTTCTCTATGTATTGGCTTCGTTTTCTCAGAACAGCTTCTTCAGTAGGTGCGGGCATGGCTACTGAATGCTGGGCTCCCATCTTTACCTCTTTGTGATCATAGAGGAGAGATACCCTTTTCCCCTCCCTGCCCCCTCAGATTAGTTAGAAGAACCCTAGAGAGGTACTCTGATTGGCCCACCCGTGGACCAATCACTGTATTCCAGGAAATAACCTGTAAACTAAGCCCGTTAAGCCAGATGCCCACACCTCAGATCAATTACTCAAGGGCTTCTCATGTATACAGTTGCTTCAGGGATTTTTGGGAGCTGGCAACCATCAGATCTGTGCCTATCATTCAGTGAAAATAAAGTCTTATAGATTGTCAAACCTTTATTCCTAATGAATCTTTTATATTCCTAGAGCTATAAATAGTAAATCCTTTCCCTTTCCTTCCAAATGCAAATATTTTGAATTTTTAATGATTGCTTTCCAAAGCCTACTTTCAGAATCACTCTTCAAAAGGTTTGTGCCAACGTATACTCCCACAAACAGATGGTGGTAGGCATTCTTGAATTGTAAACTGTCACTGATCTATGCTGGTGGTTCTCCATTGAGGGTGATTGTGACTTCCCAGGGTATAATGGCAATGTCTGGAGACATTTTTGATTGTCACAACTGGGGTGATGCTACTGGCTTCTAGTGGGTAGGAGGACAGGATGCTGCTAGACATCCTGCAATGCACAGATAGCAGCTCCCCACAACGAAGAATTATCTGGTCCAAAATCTCAATAGTGCTGAAGTTGAGAATTTCTGATCTATGCAAACAGACATGGTCTTTATTTTTGTATATAGAGAAGTCTCAACAAGAAGACTTGCCTCGACAGAAAAACTTTGGCAGCACACTCTATGGCTGGTCTTGGCATAGGGAGGTACACTTGAAGTCCTATTTTCCCAATTTGGGAGGAGGGCATTGAACATGGCAGGTAAAAGTTTTCAAAGTGCCCAGTTAAACTGCTTGGAAAACTCATTCTCCCAAGCTCTGCTGGACTCTGTTTTAAGGATAGTATTTAAAACACTTTAGCAAAAAGAGGGGTAGCTCAGTATACAACTGAATGTGAGAATTACCCATGCTTGGTTTATTTCTATTCTGATCCTTGGAAAATAACAGTCATATACTATCATTAAGGAAATTTAATGCAGGACAAAATAGAATGTAAGAAACCCCCCACTAACAGGGTCTGGTCTCAGCAAATTATACAACAGGAAATAATTTAGCTTTCAGCTTCCTGGTTTTGTATCTTTCTCCATGTCACTCACTGCCTCCCTCTACCCATTGACCCCAACTAATGTACCACTTGCTGCTTCTTTTCAGAAGTAGTAAAATGAGGCAGTAAAGAGTAGACTCTGGCATTAGCCCACCTTAATTCAAAGCCTGACTCTGCTAATTACTATTGGTGCAACTTTGGGCAAATTACTTAACTAAGTTTCCTCATCTGTAAAGTAGAGATGATAATGGTGCCTCCTCATAGGGTTGTTGTGAGGGTTAAATAGGTAATATACACAAAGAACTTAGAGCAGTGCCTGGAACATACCAAGTACTATGTAAGTGTTAGTAATGTTATTTTCAATTCTCTACCACTTTATCAAAACCTGATGTTAGACCAATACCCAGTTTGAAGGCTTAAATGAATGGGAACAACTGAGTATGGAGTGATGGTGATAGCCTTTCGGTTTAAGAACCTGAAATCTCAGGACTTCCCTGGTGGCCCAGTGGTTAAGACTCTGCACTCCCAATGCAGGGGGCACGGGTTCCATCCCTGGTCAGGGAACTAGAGCCCACCTGCCGCAACCAGAGATCCTGCATGCTGCACGCTGCAACAAAGATCCTGCGTGCTGTAGCTAAGACCCGGCACAGCCAAATAAATAAATAAATATTTAAAAATTTTTTTTAAAGAACCTGAAATCTCAACTGGACAGTACCCCACATACAACCCAGCCAACACATTCTCTACATACTTAAAGCTCATCCAGGAATAGAAATATCTAGAGCAGGGGTGGGCAAACGATAGTCTGAAGGCCAAAACCAGCAAGCCTTTTGTTTTTATAAGTAAAGTTTTTCAGAACCCAGCCACACCCATTTTTTAATGTATTATCTAAGGTTCCTGTTGTGCTATAATGGCAGAACTGAGAATTCACAATGGCGGAATTGAGTAGTCACAACAGAGACTGTACAACTTGCAAATCCTCAAATATTTCATCCACCACAGGACAAGTTTGCTCGCCTCTGCTCCAGACCCTTGTAACTCAAAGTAGCAGTCTGTGTACCTACAGCATCAGCATCACCTGGGGGGCTGGTTAGAAATGCAGAGTCTCAGGCCCCACCCCAGACCAAGTGCATCAGAAGCTGCATCCCCAGGGAGTTTGTGTGCACAGTAAGACTGGAGGACACTACATAGAGTACACTTGCTTTCCAAGGAAGAGTAATTTATGTGACTTTCAGGGTTCCCTCTAATGCTAAGCTTCAAGTGAAGAACTTAGTTGATTCCTTTTTACTTTTTGTTTAAAATTAATTTATTTTATTTATTTTTGGCTGTGTTGGGTCTTTGTTGCTGCACGTGGGCTTTCTCTAGCTGCGGTGAGTGGGGGCTGCTCTTCGTTGTGGTGTGCGTGCTTCTCATTGCGGTGGCTTCTCTTAGTGTAGAGCACGGGCTCTAGGGCGCTTGGGCTCAGTAGTTGTGGCACATGGGCTTAGTTGCTCCACGGCATGTGGGATCTTCCTGGAGCAGGGATCAAACCTGGGTCCCCTGCATTGGCAGGCAGATTCTTAACCACTGCGCCACCAGGGAAGTCCCCTTTTTACTCTATTTTAAAAATTTACTTTTAATTTAGTTATAATTGACAAGTAAAATTATATTACTTTTAGGTGTACAACAGAATGATTTGATATATGTATACATTGTGAAATGATTACCAGAATAAGTTTAGTTAACCTCCATCACCTCACATACGTTTTTTTTCTTGTGATGAGAAATCTTAGCAACTTTCAATTGTACAATACAGTATTGGTATCTTAGTTGATTCTTATTTGTCTCTCACTGATCTGAAATCTTAAACTTTGGGGGTATTACTTGAAATTAATAAATTTTGAGCTGGAAAAAACTTTAGAGATGCCATTTCTTTCTTCTCCCTCTTCTTGGTCCATTTTCCTTTTCTTTGTCACTTTTCAGGATTTATTTATTTATTGCCTTCTACCCAGAATAAAACTAAAGAAGTAATATCAATTTGGTTGTAGCCAGCGAACTAGGAGTCAGATAACGTGGGTTCCAGCCTCATCTGAACTCTGCTCTTTCCCTGCGGCAAGGGCCTGTGCAGGCTGGGTCTCAGTTTCTTCACCTGCAAAATGGGAATAATTTTACGTGCTCAGGGCCTCCTTCACAGGATTGCTATGAGGACAAGTTGCAATACTGTACGTGAAAATGCTCCATCATTGGTAAAGGAGCATAAAAATGTAGGGAATTATTTATAGATTGCCTGGCATAGAGCCTTGAATACAGTAGGTGCTGCATAACTGTTGGGTAGAATTTTTTTTTTTCTTGTGGGAACTGCTCCAATAACAGCCAGCAGATGGCAGCAAAAAGCAAGCTTCCCCTCAGAGGCTCCCTCTGGTCCACTCCCGGGGTTTTACAGTAGTAACGTAACTGAAGGTTCTCCCTGATTTCTAACAGGTTCATACCCCTCCACTCACTTTCTGCCCACATTTTTGAGGGCACTAGGGACTTGGCCTGCTGGGGCCGATGGAGAAGTTGGCCCTGAGTGAACTCATCCATTTCCATTTCTCCGACTATTGCCTTTGTTCCAATGACACTCAGGTCTCCATCACCAGCCCCATCATCTTTCTTGATGGCACAGCTGACCATCTAGTCACTCAACAGTATCCACATAATGCATCTGGTCCAAAACTGAACACATTGCTTTTCTCTCCAAATCTGCTTTTGCTCCTATGTCCTTATTTGCACCACTATCCAACGAGTCATGAATGGAGAAACCTCAGGATCATCTATGACTCTTCCCTCTCCTTCATTCTCCACATCCAATCAATCACCAAATCCTGCTAACGCCACCGCCTGAAAAACACTAGGGAAAAACACAACTCCACAGCAGATACAGACTCGTTTTTAAAACATTCACAGAAAAAACACTGAAAAACTGTTTCACTGTTTGGAAGACTGGTGTTTTCTTTGTGCCTTCCGCTTTTCTTTGTCTTCTAAAATTTCTGCACTGAGCTTGTGATTCTTCTGAAATTAGAAAATTTTAAAACCTACAATAAATGTTATTTTTCTCCCAAAAGTATATGTACACACAATTGCTAGGACATCACACATAGCTCTAGTGTACTAACATGCAAAAACAATTTGGCCGTGAGCACAATATTTTGCCAGGCATCTGTGGTGAGGTTGCACAGTGGATCAGCTGGCACGGTGACCCTGTAAGCCCTTCATTAAAAATGTCATTTCCAGGCTTCCCTGGTGGCGCAGTGGTTGAGAGTCCGCCTGCCGATGCAGGGGTTCGTGCCCCGGTCCGGGAAGATCCCACATGCCGCGGAGCGGCTGGGCGCGTGAGCCATGGCCCGCAGAGCCTCTGCGTCCGGAGCCTGTGCTCCACGACGGGAGAGGCCACAACAGTGAGAGGCCCGCGTACCGCAAAAAAAAAAAACAAAAAAAACCCGGCACTTCCTCCACACATGGCTCCCAGAAGCACTTCATTTTTGGATCCATTTATTTAATGTGGAAAAAATTTCTGTTGTAGAAATTCATTATTATCTCAAGTTTATAGAGAAGATATTTTCTTCTCATGGAGTAGAGTGCCAATACCTCTGAAGGGAAGCAGAGCCCTGCCCGAGTCCTTCTTTCAACAAACATTTATAGGGCGCTGACTTAATGCCCTGGGTATAGTTTTAGGAGTCTGGGTTCCAGAGGTGAAGGAGACATTCGAGGTCCCTGCTCTTAAGAAGAGGACATCATATAGCTGGTAAACAGATGAACAAGATGGTTACAAAGAGTAATAATGCGAGGGTGGTGAGGGAGAAAAACTAAATCAGTAGGGGTGGCTAATTTTGGGTTGTGTGATCACCCCATAGGAGGGCACATTTGAACCAAGAAATAAACTACAAGATGGAGCTAGCCATCTGCAGAGCTGCTGATAGAGCCCAGTCAGAGGGAATGGCAAGTAGAAAGGCCCTGGGGCAGGAACAAACTTGGCTTATTTGAGGAAGAAAAAGGCCAGTGTGGTTTTCGAGAGGTAAGCCAGTGAGGAGCAATGGGGCAGATGAGGGGGAGAAGGTGGACAGAGTTCAAGCAGGGTCTTGTAGTTTATTGATAGAGGTTGGATTTTACTCCAAGTTAAAAACCAACAATATACAATAGCTTACACGTATGTATTATGTACCTACTATGTGCAGGTACTGTTCTAAGCATTTTACAAGTATTGTTTCATTTAATCATTACAACAACCCTGTGAAGCAGGGATTATTATAATCCTTATTTTTCCCGAGAAAAAAACAGAGTCATAGAGACTTAAATAACTTCAGGTTACACAGGTAATAAGCAGCTGAGCTGGGATTTGAACTCTGGATGGAGTTCTACTTCTGTACACTGTCCAGTGAACCAGGCATATGAACTCTACATCTAATGTGACCAGAAACAAAAAGCTTGTTCCAAACCAATTCCATCTTTGCCACTGTGAGATCATCACAATAATTTGTATAAATAGTTGGAAAAGTCACTTGCTTAACAAAAACATATCAAATACCTTCAATGTGCCAAGTATTGTGTGGATTGTGTTTTTTTTTTTGCGGTACGCGGGCCTCTCACTGTTGTGGCCTCTCCCGTTGCGGAGCACAGGCTCCGGACGCGCAGGCTCAGCAGCCATGGCTCACGGGCCTAGCCGCTCCACAGCATGTGGGATCTTCCCGGACTGGGGCACGAACCCGGTGTCCCCTGCATCGGCGGGCGGACTCTCAACCACTGCGCCACCAGGGAAGCCCGGATTGTGTTTTTTATACATTTCTATCATTTTGTCTCCTCAAAGCCAGCATCTTAAAAAAATCTGATAAATGACTTCCTGCTTCAGAACTCCACACCATCTTGCCACCATTGTCAGCCATCGCTTAATAATGGTGGTAATGAGCAAAACAGCCAGGGAGCCAGCCCTTTTATACCAAGAGTAGAAATAATAGAAATAATCTCTTAAATTGCGATAGCTTTTAACCGTTCTCCAAAGGCTTCCCTACTTGCTATTTAACTTGATCCTCTCAACAATCCCTACTCTTTTCCAGTTGGATGTGCCTGTGTGACTTGCTTTTGACAACGAATTGTGAGCAGGAATGACAGCACAGCTTGGTGGGGCTTTGAAGAGCCAGTTCGTGATTCACCACAGCTTTTCCCTTGGTCATGACCACCAATGGCTCTCAAGATGATGGCGGCTCCATCAGCCTGAATCCCAGGGTGACTATGATGAACAGAGCCTCTTGTCAACAGAAGATGGGCATTTAGTGTGAGCAGGAAATAAACCTTTGCTGTATTAAGCCATTGAGATTTTGAGTTTGTTGCCTTGGTATAACCTAGGCTAGTGGTTCTCGAATTTGAGCCTGCATCAGAATCAACAAAAGACCTTGTTAAAACACAAAATGCTGGTCCCTCCCTTAGATTTTCTGATTCAGCACATCTGGGGTGCAGCCTGATAGTTTGCATTTCTAACGAGTTCCTCAGGGCTGCTGCTGCTGCTGCAGGGACCATACTTTGGGAATTACTACCTTGCCTCTCTTTACCAATTCAATATTATCCCAAGGAAATATTACTCAGCCATAAAAAAGAATGAAATAGTGCTATTTGCAGCAACATGGATGGACCTAGAGATTATCATACTAAGGGAAGTCAGTAAGAGAGAGACAAATACCATATGATATTACTTATATGTGGAATCTAAAATATGATACAAATGAACGTATCTATGAAACAGAAACAGAGTCACAGATATAGAGAATGGACTTGTGGTTGTCAAGGGGGAGGTGGGGGGGGGAGGGAAAGATTGGGAGTTTGGGATTAGCAGGTGTAAACTATTATATATAGGATGGATCAACAACAAGGTCCTACTGTATAGCACAGGGAACTATACTCTATATCCTGTGATAAACCATAATGGAAAAGAATATGAAAAAGAATATACATAACTGAATCACTTTGATGTACAGCAGATAATACAACACTGTAAATCAACTATATTTCAATAAAATTAAAAAAATATATTATCCTAAGGAAATCAAAGCTCAGGCAAAGCTTGTTCATTCCTTCATGTATTTACTAAGCCAGCTACGTGCCAGGCGCTAACCTAAGTTCTGCATAATCAGTGACAAAGCAGACACAATCCTTGCCCTCTTGTCTCATTAACTAGTGATTTGCTCAAGTGTACACAGCTAGTGGTGGAGCTAGCAGTTGAATCTGTGTCTTCTTACTCAAAATCCAGTATGTATTCCATTATGCAATAAGCAACATTGACAAACACCTCCTTGGTTGCTATTTATTTCCCCCTTCAATATCTTCTAATATGGAGGTAACTCTTAGTTCGGGGTAATTCTCAGACCCTTTGTTTGTGGATGGGTTTGCATTTGCAAGTTTGGAGAAGGAAGCTTCAGTGGGGGTGAGGAATGTGAGGGGTCCTCAGCCCTGTGAGGAGACAGGAGAAGAAGGGAAGCCTCCCTGATGGCAGCTGCAGAAAGAGAGAAGTGAGTATGGAAGTGCTGTAGGTACTGTGATGCGCTGTCCAGATTCCCCTTCAAGGATGAAGGACTTACTCTCCCAGCTGCTGGATGTATTGCTGGCTGGCAGTCCTCAGCTCTCAGCTCCCTATGAGGACTACCTCTCCTAAAGAGAGCCACTTCATCCAAGGTCTCAACCCATTCCTATAACCAATAATTGATGGGGGACCAAAAAGCTCTGAAAGGCCAACCCAGCTCCAGCGTTCTTCACAGGGCCAGCCTTTGGGGTGACTGCATCACAGCTCAACTTTTCCCAGTCCTGCTTTCCTTCCGTCCCTTCCCAAAGGTTGGGGTCCCAAGAGCACTCTTTAATAAACACCTTTCATGCTAATCTTCATCTCAGAGTCTGCTTTCCAGCAACCCAGCCTGTGACAGGGGATTTCAAGGTATCTGCTGTGGGGTACCTTGAATCTAAATCTTCTCCTGGTCCCTTTCAAAAGCTTTGGTGAAATTGGCATTTCTCACTCATGCTTTTGTGAGACAGCATTATAGTGGATAAAATGATGTCCTCCCCAACCAAAAGAATTTTTTTTCATGCCTACGTGGAACCTAAGAATGTGACCTTATTTGGAAGTAGAGTCTTTGCAGATGTAACTAGTTAAGGATCTCAAGATGAAATCATTCTGGATTTAGTCTGGGCCCCAACTCCAAGGACTGGCATCTTTATAATATGAGGAGAGGGGGCAGGGAGGCCCACATGCAGAAGAAGGCCACGTGAAGACAGAGGCTGAGATTGGGGTGATGTGGCCACAGGACAAGGAACACCTGGCACCACCGAAGGCTGGAAGAGGCAGGAAAGATTCTTCTCTGGAGTCTTCAGAGAGAACATGGCTCTTATTTGGGACTTCTAGCCTCCAAAACTGTGACAATTAAATTCCATTGTTTTAACTCTTCAGTTTGTGGTACTCTGTTACGGCAGCCTTAGGAAACTAACACAGTATCCTATTGATGAGGAAAATGAGGTGACAGCTGACCATCGTATGAATGGAAATGAAATGTTCAGTGCTGGGCATGGAGTAGGCATTCAGTAAATGCTTGTTGAACTAAACTGAACAAAATGCTCATAAAGGGGAAGAATGTGTTTCTTAGGATAACTTCTTGATTTATTTTCTTTAGACTCTGGGCATGTGGGCATCTGCTAATATGCATAGTTGCTCATGGTATTTGAGTCTATCCATGGAACTGTGGAAGGGTCAGTATTCATTTTTGGACAATTCTAATAACTCCTTAAAAGTTAGTCACTAATGAGGTCCCTGCAGGGACCTAGATTTATAATTCTAAAATGTCCCTGGCCTTTTCTTTCTTCCTTTCTTTCTTTCTTTCTTCCTTCCTTCCTTCCTTCTTCCTTCCTTCTTCCTTCCTTCCTTCCTTCCTCCCTCCCTCCTTCCTTCCTTCTTTTTTTGCTCCTCCTGGCCCCTCAGGAGAACTCCAGTTCTATTTTTAGGCACCTAGGCAGGTGGATAACAATGCAATTTATATACAAAGGTTATTTAAGAGCTCTTCACAGCATTAAATGTGAACACCCTTGCTAGTGCTTGTCTTGTTAAGTCACAGCTCAGCCAATCACCACCACATGCCTCAGTTGGCCTTATCTGTAAAATGGAGCTCACACTTCCTTTTCATAAGTTAGTAGCAGTAAGAGAATAAAGTGAATTACCTGATCAGCTCTCATAAGCTCAGCTGCTCCTCTGGTCACTTTTGGAAGTCCCAAATCATTTCTGAATCCTGCAGATTGAGTCTTTGGATCAACATCACACAGAGGAGAGTTGTGTTTATCAATGGCCAGAGATGTAAAATAAATGATTTTCTAAGCTTTATGTGGGTTGTTAAGAGCCCGGAATTAGCCCCAAGACACTAGCTTTCTTTGTTCTTGCCTACTTCTTCACACTTAGGACTATAGGAACGATTTTCAAAGACTAACTAAAATCACAGTGAAAATTTCCGGTCAATCATAAATTGATTTTCTTGCTTAGGTAGGACACTCTAAAAGATTCCATTGGAGGATGCAGACATAGGGTTTCTATAACTGAAGGGGCTCAAGGAGGATCTGTGAATACCCCTTAAAGTGCCAAGAGAGCCTGCAGAGCTTGCTTTGGGAGTTGGGTCCTCTTCAATGACACATGGCCTGATGTTCCTCCGTCTCTTACCCCCTAAAGAAGTAGCAGGTTATTCTTATTAAGAGATAGTTGTCAGTGAGGGTGCTTTGGCTGCAGCCTAACTCCAGATGGCTTAAAATTACAGGCAATTTATTATCTATTTGCTCACATAACTCAACGTCTATACATAGGGCTCCCTTCAGGTAAGGCTTGATCCAGTGGCTTACAGAATGTCACCAAGCATGTCTTTCGTTCTGCCTCTCCGTTCTAACTCCTATAGTATTGGCATCATCTCCAGAGTCTACCCAGTGGTCCTATGGCTGCTCTGGATTCTGCTACTTTTAGTACATCTCATATCTTCATGCCACACCATTTAGGGGAGGAAAAAATAGATCTTCTGGTATCTCTCTTTTTTTTTTTTTTCTTTTTTTCTGGTATCTCTTACATGAGTCCTGGTGTAGGGCTAGCCAACTGGAGGATGAGAGGTCATGTGGAGGAGAACTGAGGCTCCTCAGATGACAGTCAGTCCCCACTACCAAATATTGAGTGAGACCATCTTGATCTTGTAGCCCAGCCCAGTCAAACTTCTAGCAACCCAGGAGTATTGCTTGCTGGTCCCACCAATATGTAGAAAGACAGCATCTCTGATGCAACTTAAACTTAGATTAAAGAAGGTCGGCCATTGTATTTATACTTGGAAAATAACAACTACTAACTCATATAGAACATTTTTAATGTACCAGGCACTATGCTACCTTTACATAGCATTTCTCCCTACAACAGTCCTGTGACATAGGTACTGTATATTAGCTCCTTTTTATAGATCATGAAACTGAGGCGCTGAGAGATGAACTGACTTGTTCAGAGTCATACAGCTTGTAAGAGCCCCCGTTGCACAACCCTGGGGAAATGGAAGGGAAATCATTCACGTGGACTGCAGTGCTGGAATTTTCCTTCGGGGGCACAATTCACATTGCATTCTATGTGTATATGCTGTCCAACCTTGTGCTTTTTTACTCATTATTCTGTACTGTACTGACTCCAACTGCCCGTTCTGGATGCACAAATTAGGCCAACAGAACCTCTGAGAGACGAAGGATACAAAATAGCGTGACATTAGCCATCAGTGCCGTGCTGGGGATCTGGAGTCTTGGAAGTCGTCCACAGCCAGGGAACTTAGCAAGGGGGTGGGAACCAGTCGGCAAGCATTAGATGGAACCCTGAAGCTGCCGCTGGGGACCCAGGTAAGACTATGTGTCAATCTAGGCTGGTATGCAGAGACTAGAAAGGCAGAAACTTTAGAAGGCAAAAAGAAGGGAAGTGGTCAAGACTGGGTGGCTGATTGGAAGCTAGAAAATACACTGATAGAGGCAGACAGCAAAAGTCCCTGTGCCTTTGCTGCAAACTCGGGCACTCTCTCTCCCAGACTGGTTTGGTGGGTGCCAGTCCCAGGAGTATCCATCATCGGGAGCAACAAAGAGGGTGAACTTGAGAGGTACCACTGACATAAAGAAAGCAAGTACCCAAAGCCAGGAAATGTATACCTATAGCTAGGTATGAAGATGTGTTTCCCCCCCACCCTCCTCTCTTTCTCTGTCTCTCTGTCTCTGTTTCTCTGTCAGTTTCTTAGTCCAGGCCCTGAACCTTGGCAATAATAGGAATCCATATTTGCACCTCATTGGAGGAACATGCCAGAGACTTGAAGGCCTTCCATCCAGGTTACTAGTCAACAGGATCAGCACGATCTCAGGAACTTGCACCACAGGGCAAGTTTGAACAGGGGTCTACTCTTTATAAAGCTGTTTGGGAGGCTTATTAGCATGTTTGAGGTTCTGCCAAAGGTTTGTAATAAAAACACAATGGAAGGACACAAGAAGTTTTAGGGAGATTATTTTCTATAACAAACACTCTTCTAAACAGACCCCACTGGTTTATATTCCATTCCAGGACTCGATTCCCTTTTGCAAGTGCAAAGGTCTCTGTGCCATGTTCTACTGAGTCAGGTAAGAAAATAACTGTCAACTCCACATTCTTAGGTGCAGGTAACTTAGATTTTTTTTGGCTGACAACTCGAATAATGCATGCTCATTATTAAAAATAATCGGATGTGGCCAGGTGTGGCAAGGCCCCCAACGGTAACCAGAGCTCTCACCCTTGGTCCACTCTGAGGCCGCATTCAGTGTTTAAATGCAATGCTAGGAGACCAGTTCCAGTCTGCTATACATGATGGAGCGATAAAGTTTTACTGAAGAGTTTTTGGAGAAGGTGTGGAAGAAGAGTGACATTGCATACCACGTAGCAAACATCACAGCAATTCCCTTTAAACATCTATGTTCCACTGGAATTTCCTCTCTGAATATCAGCCTCCTGGGACTTCCCTGGTGTTCCAGTGAGCAAGACTCCGAGCTGTGGTGCTTCAAGGACAAAGGACGACCCTGCCTGAAAAGGTTTCAGCGTCACACCCCCTACTGGACTCTTAATCACCCTCCCTACCATGTTTCCATGGTTACGAAATTCCTGAGCCCACCTGGGCAATGGGACCTGTCCCAAATAAGGAAAGGCATCTGCCCTGCCCCAATCCCACTCTATAGAAGGAAGGTATATGTGCCTCGACCAATCAGTAAATGAAATTTTCACCTTGGACCATTCCTTTGTTCTCTGGCTATAAAAACTGACTAATAGCACATGTTTGGAATAGGAAGTCAGCCCACTGTTCTGGCAGCAACCCTTCCCTCTAATAAATTCTATCTTCTTTACATTCTGCCTTGTGTCTGGAAATTCTTTTCCAACCCGCATTTGGACCACGACACGCGCTCCCAATGCAGGGGGCCCGGGTTCGATCCCTGGTCAGGGAACTAGATCCTGCACGCGTGACGCAACTAAGTCCACATGCCACAACTAAGAAGCCCACATGCCGCAACTGAAGATGCCATGTGCCGCAACTAAGATCTGGTGCAGCCAAAAAAAAAAAAAAAATCAGGCTCCTGTCCCCCATCCCCTTCTCCTTCCCTGTCTCTCTCTTTGTTCCCCATCAAAACATAAATTCCCCTCAATGGTCTGGAAGAACTCAGTTCTGGCTCTCAACTTGCCTATCCCACTCAAAAAGAGAAAAAGCTCAGTAGATGGCTGATTGTACTCTGACCCTTTTGAAAAAGAAAGCAGCTCAATATCCAATTATTTGTCAAGAATGGCCGGGAATGGGCACTGGAGCTAGCTTTCTCAGGCTTGAGAGACCTAACTGCCTGTTTTTCTTCTCAGTTGCACGTTCAATGAAATCACGGTGGCAGCTTGAAACGGGCTGTGGTTGTAGCATTTACAGCACAGAAATTGGCGAACACTGTAAAGCACCACCTCCCCCCCCCCAGAAGCTAGTTCTTAAGCATTTACCAGCATACAGCTGGACCCACTCTACAAGATATATCTAAAAGTTTTTACCAAACAAAATTAGGTCTTGTTCTGTGGAAGGCAGTGCCAGGAGGTGGGGTTAGGGTGGGAGATAATTTTTGACGTCAAGAAAATAAAAGACTTCTCCATATAGTGACATGTATAATATATATTGTTAAAGAGAAAAACCACTGGCCCCAAATGGCATCACTTGTGCTAGTGCCCATGGTACCAAACCTAGATTTCATACCTAATCTAATTGCAGTTTTGACCTTCACCAGAAATGCAATCTTAATTAACCAGCTTGGAATTTTCTGGTCAGCACCAATGTGGTAATCTGTCATGTGGGTCCTCTCCATTCCCCCCACCCTCACTCCTGCACCAGTGGATGGGGAGGAGATCTGCATGATAATATCCCTGCCTGTTACCTCCCTCCAAAAAGATATCCTGGCCTGAAAATAATCCTTATTTTCTTCTGCTAAGAGCTCCCTTGCCCCACCCTTCTTCCTATAAAAACGTTACATTTTGTACAACCCCTAGGAGTGCCCTTCTAGTTGCTAGATAAAATGCTGCCTGATTCCTGAATTGTTGAAACCAGCCAATTAGATCTTCAAATTTACTAGGTTGAATTTTAGTTTTTCAACAATATAGAAAGTTTAACTGCCATTGCTTTCCCCTCTCACAGCATGCATTCTCCCCAGATAACCACTGTTAAGTTCTGTATATACTTTCCTCATTTTTTCCCCAAGCATCCACAATACTCTTGTAATTTGTATGGGATTATGCTCTACTTCCTGTTGCTGTCTTACTTTTTTTTTTTAATCTAACAAGGTATCTTGGACATTTTTCTTTGTGCGCACAGAGTTAATTTTTAAAAGTGGATGCATAGTATTCAATTGTGTGGCTCTAGATATGGAAAGTAATGGGAAGGGCGTTTGAAGGGGAAATTAAGCATCTGGTCTTGGCCCAGTTTACAGTTGAGAATTATCCACTGCATGGGCTCTCCCTGTGCGTGGCCTTTAAGGCAGGGTTTCTCAGCTTTGGCACTACTGACATTTGGGCCAGTTAATTCTCTATGATGGGGGTCCTGGCCTGTGCAACAGCCGGAGTTAGTACCACCCTCATGTCCAAAGGTGCAAGCCCGGGCTCCAGTTATGACTACAGCACAACACACAACTCCAAAACTGCGTGCCTGTCAACAGCAACAGCAATGATCTTACTCATGAATCTGCAGTATGGGGACAGGATGGCTTGTTTGTGCCACTGAGGTGGGTCTCAGGCAGGGGACTGGAATCACCTGAAGGCTTGCTCACACCTGCATGGGGGCAGAAGGGAGCTGAGCTCCCTGAGCCTCTCTCTGTGTCTCTGTGTTTTCCCACCTGGTCTCTCCAGTATGGCAGCTTCCGGGTAGCTGGACTTCTTACCTGGTGGCTCAGGGCTGCAAAGCTGTGTGTTCTGAGGGGAGAGGGCCAGGCGGGAGCTGATCACCTTTTCTGTCCTCGTCTCGGGAGTCACTCAGCACTGCTTCCACCTGCATTGTAATTGTTAGAAGTGAGATGTTTCCAGGGGTGAAGGATTAGACTCTTCCTTTTGCGGCAGGAGTGTCAAAAACCTGCAGACTTGTTTTAAAACCATCTCAGGGAAGGAGTAATTACCAGAACCCAGACATGGCCGCTATGTAGAGAGGGCTACCTGACCAAAGCTGTGGCCCTTGGGAGAGCAATATCCCTCAGTCTTCTGCTGAGAGGGAGGTGGGGAACTAATAAGCAGGCCCCCTTCCCACCACCTGCTGGTGTCCCAGTTGGCTGAGCCCGACTGAGCCAGAGGGCAAGGGAGCTGGTGGATGCAGCCCATGCAGGCTCCCGGGCACATGGGAGGTGTGGGGAGTGCTTCTGAAGGGGTCAGCAGAAGACGCCCAGCACAGAATACACCCTAGCGGTCACTTCTCTTAGCGCTGTCTCCATCCCTTCTATAGCTCCTTCAGGCTGGACAACGTGCTATTCCATCCGGAAACGGCCGAGGTGCTTGCTGTCCTTGACTGGGAACTCGCTACCTCAGGTGACCCCCTTGCCGACGTGGTCTACAGCTGCCTGGCTCACTACCTGCCATCCAGCTTTCCCATTCAGCCAGGTAGGAACTGCCGCTGGGGGAGTAAGGGATGGAGCCAGCGCTATTCTCAAAGCATAGGACAAACTCGGCTAAGCCACTATTTCCCCATTTTTGTTATGGTTTTGCAATAAAAGATAACCAAGAACATTTAAGTAAACAGAATGGCTGCTAAGTCCAAACGGTGATGAACAGGTCTGATTGCCTGTAGGCCTTTTCTAGTGGGCTGCTGAGTTCTCACTGCCTTCTGCTCCAGTGCCTGGGGATAGCTGGATTGATTCTGCCATTAAGAATTATCCATTCTAGGGACTTCCCTCGTGGTCCAGTGGTAAGAATCCACCTTACAAGGCAGGGGACGCGGGTTTGATCCCTGGTCAGGGGACTAAAATCCCACATGCCGTGGGGCAACTAAGCCCACATGCCACAACTACTGAGCTCATGCGCCTCAACTAGAGAGCCTGCGTGCCGCAAATTACAGAGCCCACATGCTCTGGAACCTGCATGCCACAACTACAGAGCCCACACACCCTGGAGCCTGCGTGCCACAACTAGAGAAGAGAAAACCCGCATGACACAACTAGAGAGAAGCCCGCGTGCCGCAACGAAAGATCTCACATACCTCAACAAAGATCCTGCGTGCTGCAACTAAGACCCGATGCAGCCAAAAATAAATAAATAAATAACAAATAAATCTTAAAAAAAAAGAATTATCCATTCTATGGATAAAGAAGATGTGGTACATATATACAATGGAATACTACTCAGCCATAAAAAAGAATGAAATAATGCCATTTGCAGCAACATGGATGAACCTAGAGATTATCATACTAAGTGAAATAAGTCAGAAAGAGAAAAACAAACATTATATGACATCACTTATATGTGGAATCTAAAATATGACACAAATGAACTTATTGATGAAACAAAACAGACTCACAGACACAGAGAATGGACTTGTGGTTGTCAAGGGGGAGGGGTATGGGGGAGGGATTGATTGGGAGTTTGGGGTTAGCAGATGCAAACTACTATATATAGGATGGATAAACAACAAGGTCCTACTGTGTAGCACAGGGAACTATATTCAATATCCTGTGATACAGCGAAGGAAAACATAAACAAGACATCCCTCAGAATGGGAGAAAATATTTGCAAATGAAGCAACTGACAAAGGATTAATCTCCAAAATTTACAAGCAGCTCATGCAGCTCCATATCAAAAAGACAAACAACTCAATCCAAAAATGGGCAGAAGACCTAAATAGACATTTCTCCAAAGAAGATATACAGATTGCCAACAAACACATTAAAGAATGCTCAACACCATTAATCATTAGAGTAATGCAAATCAAAACTACAAGGAGGTATCACCTCACACTAGTCAGAATGGCCATCATCAAAAAATCTACAAACAATAAATGCTGGAGAGGGTGTGGAGAAAAGGGAACCCTCTTGCACTGCTGGTGGGAATGTAAATTGATACAGCCACTATGGAGAACAGCATGGAGGTTCCTTAAAAAATTAAAAATAGAACTACCATACAACCCAGCAATCCCACTACTGGGCATATACCCTGAGAAAACTATAATTCAAAAAGAGTCACGCGGGCTTCCCTGGTGGCACAGTGGTTGACAGTCCGCCTGCCGATGCAGGGGACACGGGTTCATGCCCCGGTCCGGGAGGATCCCACATGCCGCGTAGTGGCTGGGCCCGTGAGCCATGGCCGCTGAGCCTGCGCGTTCAGAGCCTGTGCTCTGCAATGGGAGAGGCCACAACAGTGAGAGGCCCGCGTACAGCAAAAAAAAAAAAAAAAAATCAGATACCTGGGAGAGGCTGGGGTTCCAGCATCCAGTCCTGCACCACCCTCCTCCCCTACATGTCCTAAAAACGTTGTTCTTCTGTGACCCCCTCAAAGGTTGGAAGCCCACACAAAAGAAAGCTCTTGCTGGGAATGGCAATTCAAATCAGTTGTATTGATTTCACAAAGATGAAGCAAACCGTTGAGACCAAACAAATATTTCACAAGACACTCTGTACAAAGAACAGAAGTGGTCCAGTGTGTTTGGATTACTGAGCAAACCTGAGATTCACACCCTTCTGAGTTGAAACCGTGTTTTTTTTTTTCTTTGAAAAGAAAATGCTCCTCTCTAAGGGCTCAGGTATAGTATATAGTACTCCAGTCCCATCCTGCAGAGAAGTTTGACCATACGTGTCAGAAGTCTTACACGGTGCCATAGTATTCACGTGGCTGTTCCACTCACAGGACTTGGTCACAAGGAGTAATTAGATTTGATACTAGGAGGCTCACCACAGCCGTGATTATAATATGTCGGAAACAACCTATAAGGACAACAATCGGAGCCTAGTCTAGATAACTGTGATATGGGCATGCAGTGAAATTCCAAAACAATGCTATAGAAATCTATTTCTTTCTTTCTTCTTCTTCTTCTTTTTTTTTGGCTGCGCCACGTGGCATACAGGGATCTTAGTTCCCCAACCAGGGATGGAACCTGTGCCCCTTGCAGTGGAAGCGTAGAGTCCTAACCACTGGACCACCAGGGAATTCCCTAGAAATCTATTTCTTAATATAGAGAGAGATGCTCTTAAATGAAAAAAAAAAAAAAACAAACAGCAGGCTACAAAGCATTATATAGAGTATGACTCCATTTTTGGTAAAAAGTGCAGATGTATGTATATGCATGTACAAACAGTATAGAAGGGTATCCACCAAATATTAAGTGTAAGTGACTAGATGATGGGATACCGGGTGTTTGTATTTTCTTTTTTTGTCTGCAAATGTGTACTATTTCTGCCATGAGATATATTATTTGTGTCGTAACTATTTTTAGTTAAAAAAGCGGAGGGAGAAGGATCCCTTATAACCTTTTCTGATCACTTGTGGCTTTCAAAGACTGTAGAATCCCCGTTGCAATAACGGTTGGCAACAAGGGGGCTCTGGCAGCCAGACTTTGCTCCCGAGGGCGCCCTCTTGGCCTGTGAGGCGCCCACAGTCACTGCCTAGTTTGCAGAGTAGCCCCGGGCCAGAGGCGGCTCAGATCAAGCACTGTCCCTGCCTGGCAGCGGAGCCTGCCCAGAAGGGGCTGGATGGCTGGAGTAAAGGGGTTCCCGGAAGTAATTTGTGCAGCCATCACGTTGACTAGCTCCGCAGTGCCCACGAACTTTGTCTGCGTTTGACTCTTCTCCCTGGAAGTTTCCAGTGGCTGGAGAGCTGGCAAAGTGACAAATGCTGCATGGTCCCGCTTCTGCCCCTCTTCCCCTCCAGCCCTCTCCTGTGTGCTTCCACCCACCTCCTCTGCAGGGCACAGCCCCGAGCCTCCCATCCTGTCTCCTGTGTCTGCAGGCGAAGTCCCGAGTGGCCTTTGGGAAGCCCCTGGTAGAGGAGGGCACGGTCTTGGCCGACACCGCCCAGTCCCGCGTGGAGATCGAGCAGGCCCGGCTGCTGGTGCTGAAAGCTGCCCACCTCCTGGACGTGGCGGGAAGGAGGTAGCAGGCCGAGGGGCCTCACAGAGGACAGGTCCTGAGGTCACGGTGAGGGACTGAATCTGTAGACTCGGACTCCTCCCTCCCCATTCAGCAAACCACAGAGAAAGCGCTTGGCTCCTTGACATAAATAACCTTGACAAACTCTCCTTGGGACTGCTTGGGCAGCTTTTCAAAAATGGAAAAGGTACAATAAAAAAGGACGGAACTGGGCTTCCCTGGTGGTACAGTGGTTGAGAGTCCACCTGCCGATGCAGGGGACACGGGTTCGTGCCCCGGTCCAGGAAGATCCCACATGCCGCGGAGCGGCTGGGCCGCTGAGCCATGGCCGCTGAGCCTGCACGCCCAGAGCCTGTGCTCCGCAATGGGAGAGGCCACAACAGTGAGAGGCCCGCGTACCGCAAAAAAAAAAGACTGAACTTTCTGTTTTATTGACCCGATGAATTTCAGGGTCCAAGACAGCGGGCCTGACAGGGCCACACGGCCCCCGGCCTCAGCTACAGCCCCGCCTGGACTTCCAGGCATCAGGCAAGCTAAGAGTAAACAAGGGAATTAGCCAAAAGAGAAGCTCTACTTTCAGGTGTGACTTTATTGCTTAAAAGGCTCTTCTGAGGGCCTCTATCTCCAAGCACGATGCCACGCTGACCCCTGCCTCCTCCAGCTCTCCACGGGCCCTCCACCCTTTAGCCGAGAGCCTCGGTACGGGTGGGGGTGACCCAGACTCAAGTTCCCAGTTTCTTGGTTCTCTAGTGCCAGCATTGAGGGCTATAAGGGACTTCACTCAAATGCCCACACTCAGGGTAGATCCTTGCAGCTCAATTCCCCAGAGTCCTGGCTGGCCTTGGTCCAATGTCCAGTTGGAAACAGAGTGGCCATGACCCTGAACAAAGCACAAGCCAGACTACACACCCACTCACACTACACAACATCCTGAGTCATCCTCCTAGTCACCACCGCCTCCCCCTCCACCCTCCTTGGTGCTGGATACACACTGTACACGAGGCAGGGCTGCCTCCTGGAGCTTGCGGTCCAGCGGGACCTCAGGTTCTGTTCTGCGCTGTAGTTTCTACTCCTCCCTGTGAAACCGATCATTCTTCCAAGCGTTCGGCCCTCGGGTCTGCCCTCCTAACCACACTCCCTCTTCCTTGCAGGCTGCAGGTTTGGATATTGCCATGATTTAAATGGTGGCCCCATCCATGGCCTGCTGAGTGATTGATCATTCTATTCTGGTGAGCACAGACAGCGGATTGGTGGTTCCGTTGAATCATTTACAACAGATGCAAAACTCCCTCTCCTTCAGCTGCCCTTTGCGCACACTCACCACGCGTGACTTTCCTTTTCCTCCTCAGAACAATGCTGTGAGGGGTCCTATTCCCTCCTCTATTTTGAATATGTGGAAACAGAAGCTCAGAAAAGTGAAGTGACTTGTCCAAGGTCACTCAGCTTGCAAGGAGCTGAACTCAGATTTGGGGAACCTAGGTCCTTCTTTGAGCAGGCCCAGCCTCCTAACTATGCAGGGTTGCCTCCTTCCCAAATCTCAATCCCTGGCCCCAACAGAGGGATTTCCCGATGGCAGAAGTCACCTAGCAGAGCAGACCTGGGAGTCTGGCATCCCTGGGATGGCAAGTGCGGGCCCACCTGAAGTCTTCCAGAACATCGTTATCACACAGGTGTCAGGGGACATGCCTGGGAACGTGGCTGTTACGAGCTCTTCTGAGATCTTAGGAGCAGGCACTTGTTCCTGGGGTGCTCAGGGATGAGGGCTCACCCAGGGCTTCCCCCTTCCTGCACTGTGTCTTCCAGGCCTTCAGAGCAGCAGGGCTGAGCAACAACTACCTACTGGCTCAGTTCTTCGCCTGGGCCTGAGCCCTGCACTTTGCCCTGATGAGGTGCACAGGGCGGCAGTGGCCAAGACGGAGCTGAAGCGCTGCATTTAGACCCACAGGACTGCAGGAGCCCAGTCGTCCCTGCAGGGCCTGCAGGGCCTAAAACTTTAAATGATGTGCTTTGAAAGTCCTGATATGTGTGATTCTTGCACCCTGCCTGGCAGGTCTGTCCTGGGACCCTTACTGTGAACTCAGCCTTGGTGGATCCCCACAGAAGACACTTCTGTGAGAAGCCTGGAGTTGCCTGTTTCAGGCAAGGAGGGAGGGGATTAGCCAAGAGCTGAGTGGGTTTCAGGACAGAGGGTGGAGAGCTGGTCTTCAGTCCAGGCGCCCGGTTGGGCAGCCAGGCCCCCTTCTCTTTGGCTGTGGTGGTAAAGGCTGTGGGACTCTGCACGAACGTTAGGAGTCCTGCTGGGGTGGGGTGCCCATGCTCGCTCCCAACATGGGGCCTCCTGCTCCGCGCCTCCGCACCCCCGCTCCCAGCTGATGGCTGCAGCCTACAGACCCAGGGCGGGAGTGCTCCTGGGAAAAAGGAATGAAACCCCAATCATGAAGCCACTGCCATCTGATATTCTTCCTTTGAATGTACAAAACACAGAACACTGACATCTATTTTGCAAAGGAACTCTGGGAACACAAAAGAACAAGAAAATATACCTCAGAGATGTCACGAATGTTCAATGTCACACAAAAAGAATGGAGAATAAAGGCTCACACTTCAGCCCCTGTCTCAGTACATCAGTTGCCTCCTAGTACCTGAGTTTACTTGGGATTCTGCCCAGTGCGTCGGCCCACTTGTATGCATGGGGGGCACAGACGTGGTGACCCCTGGTAGGTCCCGAATCGGCTGCCTCACTGCTGCTCATGTAAAGGTCAGCAAAGGACCACGGCTTTCTGGTGTGTGAGGGCCACTCCTCCATCTGCTCTATAGTTAGAATGTTCTGGGGGGAGGGGAGGTGGTGGGCAATATGTCATTACAATTCAGAGAGCAGTATTCTTCCCTCGGAGAAAGGTGGACATGCTTGCTCACCTGAGGTCCGAGCTCTTCAAGGAATGGGTGCCCCATGAACCCAGGTGGCAGGCAGAGATAAGCCACTGGCTGTTAGGACCTGGACTGCTAATCTCATGATCTGGGATGATGTAGCAAAGAGCTGCCCATTTCAGGTCAGACCAGATGGGCAGGGACCCTCATCCCCTTGGCTGCTGCATTGCAGACTTGACCTCTTTGAGGGAACTGCTTTACTGGAGAGAGCGCCCACCTGCTGCAGCCAGGACAATGGGCCTTCAGGGTACCGGGGAGTCATGGGGGTGTTGTGAAAGGGCTTCCCAGACATTCTTGCCCCAGTGGTCTGGGGAGACAGGTCCTACTGCTTGTTGCTCACAAAAGGTAAAGTTAAATTCAAACCCCCAAACGAATTGCTGTCACAACACCAGCCGCACTGGCAAACAACCTTTTGCAAACTCTAGCAGGGTTCTAGCAGCCTAACCTCCTGTTTCAAGCCTTAGGAAGGAGGAAGATGCTTTGAAAAAGGAAGTGCTTTGGCCGGTGGCCCAGTGTATCACGTGGCCCTAGAATTTCTCTCATGGCCTCTGAGGTTAACTTTGCTTGTTAAGTAGTACAGCTGCAGGGATGAAAATAGAAGCAGTGCTGTGGGGCGACTCCATGTGTCCCTCAGATACTGTGCTGCAAAGTGGGGAGGCCCGAGGGTGGGACAGTGAACACTGCCTGAAGGATGCGAGTCACAGAGATGTGGCCTCCAGCAGCCCCTCAACCAGGGTCTCCCATTCTGTGAAATAATTCCACGCATTGCTGTCAGTTGCACCCCACCTCTGGGCCTGGTACTGGTCTAGGCCTTGGGGAATGAGCAGGAAAACAAACAGGTCAAGCTGCCATTATCAAAGGGCCCATATCTCAAGTAGGGGATGGTGGTGAGAGTCCGAGACCATGATGAGGGTGCCGTGGTGGGTGATGTGGGTGCTGTGGTGGGTGATGAGGGTGCCGTGGTGGGTGATGTGGGTGCTGTGGTGGGTGATGTGGGTATGTGGTGGGTGATGAGGGTGCTGTGGTGGGTGATGAGGGTGCTGTGGTGGGTGATGTGGGTATGTGGTGGGTGATGAGGGTGCTGTGGTGGGTGATGTGGGTGCTGTGGTGGGTGATGTGGGTATGTGGTGGGTGATGAGGGTGCTGTGGTGGGTGATGAGGGTGCTGTGGTGGGTGATGTGGGTATGTGGTGGGTGATGAGGGTGCTGTGGTGGGTGATGTGGGTGCTGTGGTGGGTGATGTGGGTATGTGGTGGGTGATAAGGGTGCTGTGGTGGGTGATGTGGGTATGTGGTGGGTGATGAGGGTGCTGTGGTGGGTGATGTGGGTGCTGTGGTGGGTGATGTGGGTGCCGTGGTGCTGTGGTGGGTGCTGTGGTGAGTGCTGTGGTGGGTGATGTGATAGGCACTGCTGGGGGTGAGGAGCTGCGGGCTCAGGAGGGGGGACTCGTTCCAGAAGAGGCATTTGAGCCAGACGTGCATGACATGAACAGGCAAGCGTGCTTCAGAAGAAGGAGCAGCAGATGCAGAGGCCCTGGGGGGCAGCCCAGTGTGTCTGGGTGAGGAGCACAGAGAGTGGGAGGTGCCAGGTCTCGTGAGGCCTCAGGGGCCTTGGTCAGGAGTTTGGTGTTGATTCTAAATGTGAGTTTAGATAGTGGTGTGACTTGCTTTGATTTGAGTTTTTAAAAGATCCTTCTGCTTTCCAAAGTTCACCAGGATGAAGAAGGAATAAAGGAGGATTAGAGCTGGTTCCCTAATGCTGCAGAAGGCTCCAAAAGAACCACCCACAAAATTAAAATTAAAATTAAAATTAAAAAAGAAAGAGGGACTTCCCTGGCGATCCAGTGGTTAAGACTCCGTGCTTCCACTGCAGGAGGTACGGGTTTGATCCCTGGTCGGGGAACTAAGATCCCGCATGCGGCACGGGGCAGCCAAATAAATAAATGAATAAATAAACAAACAAACAAACAAATAAATAAAATAAGATAAAAAAGAAAGAAAAGAGAAGGAAAGCCAGGGGAATGGGGGCAGAGCCTTAACAAGATACGAGCAAAGAATCTAAAGGATAAAGGAAATCTAACCTGGTCCTCATCTGGCTTTTTCCCCACCTTCAGCAGACAGTTGGCATTTCTGGTGGGCCAATGCTGTAACTAGTGTGGTGATGCGCCAGCACCGTGCTCCTCTGGAGTGGGATCAGCGTGTGGTGTGGGTGCACGCTGGGCGTGGACAGGCTTGGTGTGGTGATAAGCGTGCCTGACCAGTTTTATCTGTGGCACACTTAACATCTTGCCACCAGCCCTACGTGGCTGGGCCTGCCTTCCTATTAGCCTGCCTTGGGAAAGGGAACAAAATGTGATCATAACATAGTAATGATATTTTTTTTCTTTCTCACAGCAATTTTCTATCCCCAAACAACTGAACACACATTCCTCTGCTCGTCTCTTGGCGTCAGGGGCTAGATTCCTGTAGGGCTGAGCCCTCCCCAGCGGTCCCGTGACAGTCCCCAGGCCTCAGGGTTCCATCCAGGATGCCAGCTCTGGAGAGGCTTCCATCCTTCCCTTCCTATTCTCCCCCACCTCATGCTCCCTGCAGCGACTTGTGGTCTTGGCATCCACAGCTGCCTGTGCTCCTCCAAGCCCTGATTTCAGATGCTGTCAGATAATTCCAGAATAATCCTAGAGAGGCTGTAAGAGACCAGATTTCAGGCAACTCGCCTGGGTGCGACCCCTTCAGGACGTCACTGGGAGTGATGTTGAAAGAACAGGCTCCAGCGTTCTCCACCAACATTCCCACTCTAGAGTCCCCAGTGGTTGTCTAAGAGATGGTTCCTGTCTGTCACCACCCGGGACTTCAGAGTTCCCCAGGGATGACTTGGGGATGCCAGGGCTGTGCTGCAGCTCACCTCTCTGCAGTCACAAGGAAACCCAGCGCGAGCCCAGGGCTGAAGCATTGGTTGAGCCCCTCTGGGACATCTGAATTGGTATTTATACTGCCCTCCACGGTGCCTTGTGGCTACAGCCCTCTCCCCTCTATTGACCTCGCCAATGTGTGTGAGCGTCAGAGCAGAAAGATGGAGGAGTCCCAGACTCCAGCAACCTGGGGTCCAAACCTGTGATCACCTATTGGACAAGTACTCTGGGAACAGAGTTCTTTTAATCAAGATGGCTGAATAGAGAAATGATTTCAGGGAATTCTATATCTTATTAGCATTAGATAGATAACCTAGTGGTAAGGAGCTGTCACAGATAAACAAAGACAGACACTACAGTATTAAGAACAGATATTAATCAGTAATATGCTATTTCGTATATGCTATTTTCTAGTAGGAAAGTGGGCCCGGCATAAACTGACCTCAACTTCCATTTGTACAGAAGGC
Source organism: Lagenorhynchus albirostris (assembly GCF_949774975.1). Classification (NCBI taxonomy): domain Eukaryota; kingdom Metazoa; phylum Chordata; class Mammalia; order Artiodactyla; family Delphinidae; genus Lagenorhynchus; species Lagenorhynchus albirostris. Next base: position 72,401,290 of record NC_083108.1, read on the forward strand.
ATTTTAAAGGGAGAATGAGGGCTTCCTTGGTGGCACAGTGGTTGAGAGTCTGCCTGCCGATGGATGCGGGTTCGTGCACCAGTCCGGGAGGATCCCACATGCCGCGGAGCGGCGTGGGCCATGGCCGCTGAGCCTGCACGTCCAGAGCCTGTGCTCCGCAATGGGAGAGGCCACGGCAGTGAGAGGCCCACATACCGCAAAAAAATAAAAAAAAAAATAAAAAGGGAGAATGAGAGAGCAGGGAGGGGCAATGGCGGGGTTTACACATGGAATTGCCTGCTAAATCTATAAAAAGTGGGAAGGTGGAGGGCTCTGGTCCACATGAAACTTACCTGGGTTTGCTAACTGGCACTTAAGGAAGTTTGGCTCCTAGCCTCTCAAAGAGACTGGGAGATAGGGCCCTATCTTGAGGCGTTGGATGGAATAAACAGTAACTTCTGGCAGCTTTGAGTTTTCTCAGGCAGGCACATTTGCCAGGCTCCGGTGTGGCCTTGAGCTATTAGAAACTGTGTTAGTGTTTGTTCAGGTCTTCAGATGTAGTGGGGGTAGACTAAATCATTTGTGCTGCAGTTTTTATAGGCTGAGGTTGAGGCTCAGTCAGGAAGAGAGTTTAGGGACTTCCCTGGCTGTCCATTAGTTAGGACTTGGTGCTTCCACTGCGGAGGCCTGGGTTCAATCCCTGATCGGGGAAAGGGGGAGGGGGTGGGGGAGGAGGAGGGGGGGAGGAGGAGGAGGGGGAGGAGGGGGGAGGAGGGGGGAGGAGGGGGGAGGGGGGGAGGAGGAGGAGGAGGGGGGGAGGAGGAGGAGGAGGAGGAGGAGGAGGAGGAGGAGAAGGAGGAGAAGAGAGCTTAGAGAAGCCTAGCAAGAGTCCTGTCAAGGAGAGGCTCTTTGTCTGCTGTGCTTCTGGATTCCAACTTCCCTGGGTTTCAATCCTGCCTCTGTAACAGACAGGCTGGGTGACAAGAGGGAAGTGATTTTTCATCTAGTAGGGCTATTTTTCTCATTTGGAAAATGGGGAGAACAGCATTCCCTCCCAGGATTGTTTGAAGATTAAATGAGCTGACCCACAAAGATTACATATGAAGCCTGCAGTACATGCCAGTGTTTCACATGGCTGGAGTCCAGAGGGGGCTAAAGAGGAGGCTGTGCTTCAGCTGAGATACAGTCCTGCGGGGGCCCCACCAGGGCCTGGCACAGCTGGACCAGCTGAGGCTGCAGCCTCTCACAGGCTAATGTGCAGAGGAATGAACCCGGGGATCTGGTTATAGTGCCGAGCGTGACTCTGCAGGTCTGCTTTCCTAATGCGCTCACCGTTAATGCTGCTTGTTTGGGGACCCCATCTGGAGAAGCTGGGCAAAGAGAATGGCTAGACTCCCCTCACTTCATCCCCTGGATGGAGTAATAGCTCCTAGGTATTTAGTACCTACCAGGTGCCAAGAACTGCACATGTATTATTTCAAACCCTTAAAACAACTGGCAGATATATTTTTCTGCCCATTTAGGAGGTGAGGAGACTGAGGTTCAAAGAGTTTACATGACTTGCCTAAGATCACACAGCTAGTCAGTGAATTCAAACCTAAACTACGAGACTGTAGAGCTCTTTCCACTTGGAGGCATGGATTTTTACCATCTCTGAGGGGCTTCCTGAGAGGTGCTGGCTGCCTCACCCGGAAAAGGAGGAAGAGGAAAAAGCCCCACCCAACCAAGGAGGGCATGTCCTGCCATGAAGAAAGTGTGTGAGTATGTTTCCAGAGCCGGGGAATCTCGGGGGTACCTCCTCACTGCCTTAGGGGGCAGTCCGTGTGGTGGGTGTGTCTCCTCCAAGGGCTGGGCTGCAGGTGGGGCAGGGTGAGTTGCCTGCGTGTGTGTGTGTGTGTGTGTGTGTGTGTGTGTGTGTGTGTGTGTGTGTGCGCGCGCACAGGCAAGTAAGGAGGGCAGCCTGCACACAGGCTGGATCACATTTTTTCCTCTTGCCTCTGAGAGAGAATGTCTTCCTGTTTAAATGTTGCTTTGAATTAACCCTCACCATTTTTTGCAAAAAACAAAACACACCTTCCATTTGATAGTGTCAGTGTCCCAGCACTGGGACTATATAAGCAAAGAGCTAAAATCTCACCATTTTAGATGGACACCTCAGTTACCACCGTTTTTGGAGAGCAGGTGGAAGTAGATCTTTTTCAACCTGAAAACACACTGTTGGGCCATAACAATGAAATGTTTTGGAGTACTTCAAAGTTAAGACTTTGTATATTTTCTTAGAGGAAGTGAATGACTATTTCTTACCCACCTCGGTGCTTCTCCCAATGATCTCAGCACTGTGGGAGGACAACATTTATTCACGTCAAAGTGTTCTGCATCTCTCCCCTCTGCGGTACCTGAAAAGAAGTTACATTTTGCTTGCTTAGTTCCTCCCCCTGCTTCATTCTTCTTCCCTTTAAGGATAATTTGCTTTTGTCAGTTCCTTTCCTGGCAGTGAGTTCCATAGACAAGGGGCAATGGAGAATAAGAAAGTTGGACCCAGAGAAAAAAGAGATTAAAACAATCAGAATAGGGACTTCCCTGGCAGTCCAGTGGTTAAGACTTCACCTTCCAATGCAGGGGGTGCAGGTTCGATTCCTCCTCAGGGAGCTAAGATCCCACATGCCTCGAGGCCAAAAAACCTCGAAGCAGTATTGTAACAAATTCAATAAAGACTTTAAAAATGGTCCACAGTCAAAAAAAATCTTTAAAAAAAATCAGAATAAAGACTCACAGAAGAGCACGAAAACAGATTGAAAGAAAGATGGAAGAAAGAATAGAGCCAACACAGATTGTCAGGGAGAAATCTAGGTTGAGAGTTGAATTGTATTTAATGCTTTGGTCAGACTGAGCCAAATGGAGCCACAAATATATTAGGGTTTCAGTACATGCAGTTAATCTTAGGTTGCAGTGTTTGGTTGACCTTGAACTGAAAATTGTGTGAAAGCAGCTAAAGGAGGCTAGTGCGGTTACAGAAGTCTTCCCCAGAAGACGGGATTTGAGTTGAGTCTTGATAGGTAAGATTTCCTTAAGCAGAGAGGGTAGGATGGGCATGGGGAAGCTGGGTCCCCAAAACTAGGGGACCAGGGGTGAGAAAGCTGCTGGTGGGGTATGGTGAGCACCACAGACGAACAAACCGGAATAAATGAACCTGTGAACCAACGTGTGCTAAAATGATACACACAACCATGCACACCAGTGGGGATCCAAGCATGTCGCCGCACGCCATCTCAGCATAAATGAATGTCTATATGTTAATGCATTTCTCCTTGCTGTCCCCACAACCAAATTTACTGTTTTTCCTGGCTTCCACTTCTTAGTGAACAGCAGAAGGCAGAAATCTCAGCACCATCTTCCACTCCTCCCTCACCCTCATCTCTACCAAGTGACCTGCCAATTCTACCTCCATGCCCTCCTTCCTAACCATCCCTGTTGCTTCTAACCAGGCCCTCATCATTTCCCAAGTCAGCTCTCTGCTTCCAGGCTGTCTCTTCTTTACAATTGATTTTCCATGCTGTCTCAAGAGGGATCCCTCAAAAGCATATTTGCAAACTCATCACTTCCAGGCTTAAAAATCTTGGTCAAGAGAAATGTTAGTACAAGAGATTAAGACTTACAAGAAAGCTATAGTGGCCACAACAGCATCATACTGGCATGTGAATAGGCAGATCCATGAAACAGAATATAGTTCAGAAATACTCAACTACTCAAGGGCATTTAGTACAAAAAGATGGCTTTTCATATGGGTGGGGAAAAGATTAATTATTGAATAAATGGTGTTAGGAACTCCAAGTAACATCAAAAAAAAAAAAGAAAAATAACTGGATCTCTAAATCTTTCCTTGTACCAAAATTAATAAAAGAATCAAATTTTAGAGCATAAAATATGAACAATAAAAGTACTAGAAAATAAAGAAATACTCAATAAGGGGTGTTGGGAAAGCAGAAGAATGAATCTGGACCCCTATCTTACATCACTCACAAGAATTAACTCGAATTAACTGGAATAAAGACTTAAGCATAAAACTCCTGGAAAAAAAAACATGAAAAAATCTCCTTGACATCAGTCTTGGCAATAATTTTTTGGATATGACACCAAAAGCACAAGCAACAAAAGCAAAAATTAATAAGTGGGACTACATCAAACTAAAAAGCTTTTGCAGAGCAAAAGTAACAACAAAATGAAAAGGCAACCTTCAGAAGGAGAAAAATATTTGCAAATCATATATCTGATAAGGGGTTAATATACAAAATATTAAAAAAACTCATACAACCCAATAGCAGAAAAACAAATAACCTGACTAAAAAATGGGTAGAGGAACCAATAAACATCTTTCCAAAGAAGACATACAAATGGCCAACAGTTCCATGAAAAGAGACTTGCCTCACTAATCATCAGAGAAATGCAAGTCAAAACCACAGTGAGATATCACCTCACACCTGTTAGAATGGCTATCAACAAAAAGTCAACCATAGCAAGTGCTGGTGAGGATGGGGAGAAAAGGGAGCCCTTACATACTACTGGTGGGAATGTAAATTGGTACAGCTACTATGGAAAAGAGTATGGAGGACTAACTTTTGATCTCTCCATCCTACTTCTGAGTCCAAAGAAACTAAAATAACCATCCCAAAGAGATATCTGAACTCTCATGTTCATTGCAGCACTATTCACAATAGGTGAGATACAGAAACAACCATCAACAGATGAATGGATAAAGAAGATGGAATATTATTCAACCATGAGAAAAAAATCCTGCCATTTCAACAACATGGATGAACCAGGAGGGCTTTATGCTAAGTGAGATATGTCAGAGACAGAATGACAAATACTGTATGACTGTATTTGTATTGGAATCTGCAAAAGGTAAACCCATAGAAACAGAGTAGAATGGTTATGGTGGTTGTGAGGGGCTGGGGATTGGAGAAATGAGTAGATATTGGTCAAAGGGTACAAACTTCCAGTTATAAGATGAATAAATTCTGGAGAGCTAATATACAGCATGGTATTACAGTTAACTATATTGGTAATATAGTTAACAATATTATATACTTGAAAGTTGCTAAGGGAGTAGATCTTAAATGTTCTCACCACAAAAAAGAAATGATATTTAGGTGATGTGATGGGGGTGCTAGTTAATATATCAAATCAACATGTTGTATACCTTAAACTTACACAATGTTTTATGTCAATTAGATCTCAACAAAGTTGAAAGAAAAAGTACTTGAAAAAATATATGAGAAATTAAAAACAAATAATCTCAGAGTGGAAAAGGCTTTCTAGACATACTATAAAAGCCAGAAGGCACAAAAGAAAGCATTGGCCAAAAAACCCCACCAAAAACAAACAAAAAAATCTCTAAAACAAAAATAAAAACAAGTTATAGACTGAGTAAAGAGATAAATGAGGACTGACAGAAAGTATTTGCACTACATATGACAGAATAAAGGTTAATTGCTTTGATATAAGTGAAGTCCCTACAAATCAATTTTACAGAAACCAACAACCAATCCAATAGAAAAATGAGCAAGGGACATGAACAGTTAGTTTGTAGCACATGAAGAATATGTGACTTTACATAGGCAAAGACACTCAAGCTCATTCCTAAGAAGAGAAATTCAAATTAATGCTATTTTTCATCTACTGGATTAGCAAAGCTAAAAAAAAATAATCTGATAAGCTGTATTTGTGAGGGTGTGAGGAAACTCAGACATGACAGGGGGTGGGGCATAAATTGATCAAACCTGTATGGAGAATAATATAGTAATAGCTATACTTAAATTGTAAATATCCTTCAGCTTAGTAGTTCCATTTCTATGAATTTCTCAAGCAAGACAAGGATACACATTGCAGCATTGTTTATAATGACAAAAGATCAGAAACAACCTAAATGGCCATTCAAGAGCACTTTCCTTGGGTGCAGGTACAGAAGATCTCCCACACACATTACTAAGTGAAAAAAGCAAGATGTCTTGGGGAAGGGGAACAGGAAGAGGGGTCTGGGTGCTGCATTCAGAGAAGAGAGGGAGACTCACTTTGCAGTTTATCTCTGCAGCTGATCTTCAAACTTCTTTCCCCTTCTTCCTGGGAACATAGCCTGTTTTCTAGACTCCTTTACATGGAGGAATGGCCACATGACTGAATTGTAGCCAATGAAACAGGCTCAGCCCAGAAACACCTCCCTTGTGCCATCCTTAATGCTTTTTTCTCTTTCGGTTGTCTGGAATGGTGCTGAGACCTAGGGCGACTTTGGGAATCAGGTTTTGACCTCAGAGTCACCTGGAGGGGAACTACTGTGTGAGACTCATGTGGGCAGGGACTTTATTGTGTTTAGCCATCAGAATTTTGTGGCAAATCTATTTTAGCAGCTTTATTAACTATTACGACATCCTTTTGACATCATATTACCTCTTCAAAACAAAGCAAAACTCTCTCTCTCTGCTGGTCTCCTTCAGACGCTGGATCAACATCTTTGCCTGGTACTTCATACTTGGGCCTTGTTCAACCTCTTTGGCCTCAGCTCCAATGGCTGGAGTCTTAAACAGCTCCCCAGACACATGCCACCTAGATGTGCCCCTTTCCTCTGCTTCTCTGCTGTCAAAACACTTATCTCTGACCAGCTCAGCTCCTCCTGCCAGGTTTCTTCACTCCTTCCTGGACTTTTGCTGATATTTACCTAGTTGAAATGCACACATTTGACCTGGTGTCCATCTGCCTTCCTATCCTATGTTCTCTCATTCCTCCCTGTGTCCCCAGTGCCCAGCTCTGGGATGTCTATGGAGTAAAAGTTTGCAAGATCCTTACTTCCAGCCTTGCCCTCCTGTAGTCCATTTTCCAAAGAAGGAGAAACCAGTTAGTTTAAGATGCAAATCAAGCAAGTCATCCTGAGGTAGGAGATAGATGGGCCCCTGGGCCAGACAGCTGGTGTCTGTCAAGTGGTGTTTGTCCACTCTAAGGACAAAGCTAGTGGCAGAAGCTGAGCTCTGCTGAAGTAAAGAGATAAGATGACCATTCCTGAGGTCAAGGAAAACTTCCCTGTCTGCACATCTGCAGGAAGGCTCCTTAGGGTTCAGAAAGGGAGGGGGTGCCACCCCATAATAAGTGTGGACATACCCCCACAGGCCTCTGAGGTGGGATCCATTTTAGCAAAAAGATGTGCACGCATGTTGAGGATGTCCTAGGACTGGTCAGGTGTGAAAAAAGAAACAAGATAATTGGCTAAGGGACTTCCCTGGTGGCACAGTGGTTAAGAATCTGCCTTACAATGCAGGGGACACAGGTTCGAGCCCTAGTCTGGGAAGATCCCACATGCCTCGGAGCAACTAAGCCCGTGAGCCACAACTACTGAGCCTGCATGCCACAACTACTGAAGCCCGTGCGCCTAGAGCCCATGCTCCACAACAAGAGAAGCCACCGCAATGAGAAGCCTGCGCACCACAATGAAGAGTAGCCCCCACTCGCCGCAACTAGAGAAAGCCCATGTGCAGCAACGAAGACCCAACCCAAACAAAAATAAATTAATTTAAAAACATATAATTGGCCAAATGTAAACAAAGACCTGGAAGAACTGTCCTGTATGAGAGATTTAAATCACCTCTTTATTGCACTCCTCCTCATTAGAGAGGACCTCCATACCCTTTCTCTCTGGGTATGTATTTCTGCCTAACTTCTGACTTACATAAATAAACTGCTTCTCTGTGTGTTCTCCCATACAGTTGTGCTGTGTCTCTAATAGTAAACTTTGTACCTGATTTTACAGTTTTTGCCTCTTTGAACCATTCTTGCTTTCAAACGGGGGAAGGAGCCAGGGCCACTTCGCTTCTAGCCTCTAGACCCTGGTGGTCTAGCGGCTAGGATTTCTGGTTTTCATCTAGGCTACCCAGGTTCAATTCCTGGGCAGGGAACTAAAAATCTCTGCTCAGGACTACTCATTGCTGTCTCTCCGAGATCTATCCTTCCCTTCCAAATCCCTCGCCACTGCCTCTAAAATCCTTCCACCTCTGTCCCTGCCCACCTCTCTCACCTCACCTCCCAACCCTCTCCCCCTTGTTCACTGGCCTCCAGTTTTTCCCTTTCTGCAACACAAGTCAGATGTCCCATCTCAAGGCCTTGCCCTTGCTGTTCCTCCCCCTGCAATGCTTCCCTTAGTCACAGAACCTTAACAATTCAGGTCTCAATTCCTGACCAAGGGATTTAAAAGCAGTGCCTTCTGCCCCAACTACCTCTTCACCCTATTCATTTCCTTCACATCCCTTATCACAATCTGAAATTACCTCGTGTTTGGTTTAAGGTTGGCCTCTCCCACTAGAGTGTAAGCCCCCTGAAGTCAGGGCCAGGGTCGCTTCGGTTCTTGCCTGTACACATTAAGGGTTCAGGCACACAGTAGGGGTTCAGCCAACGTGCGGTGAACTCGCCAGATCCTGACACGCTACACCCACGGCGCGCCACGCGCAGGAGGATCTACCTTGGAGCCCCACCCGCCCCTTCGCGGGCGCGCGCGCGTATTGGCGGCGAGCAGCCGAGGCGCAGCTCCGCCTGGGGCGGGGGAAGGCGCGGGTACGCCCCAGGGCCCCGCTGCGCGCCTGCCCATTGGCGGCCGCGCCGGGGACGGGAGGGGGGAGGTCGCGCACAGGGCTGCCCGCCCGGCCGTCCTTCCAGTTCAAGCCGCCAGGGCTCCGCTCGGCAGTCCAGCGTGAGCCTCGGCATGTTGCGCGCAGTTGTGCTCGCCGCCGCCCGGCCCTGCCAGGGCCGCCGGCTGCTGTCGGCCGCCGCCACCCCGGCCGTGCCGGCCCCCAACCAGCAGCCCGAGGTCTTCTACAACAAGGTGAGACCGCCCCAGCGCTTTGTTCTCTGGGGACGGAGGCCGCCCGGTGGGAAGGGACTGTATCTCTTCGGGCCTCAGTTTATCCAGCTGGGACTCGAGGGGTCTGCTGCAGTTGCTGTTTCCGCACATCTTCCCTTCCCTGCCTGCGAGCAGTTTGGCCCCTTCGCCGCCCCTGACACCTCGGTTCCATTATGCAGCTGTGACTTTGGCCACTTATTTGTCTTGTCTGGCCGCTGCCCGTTTTCCGGGTTCCATCCCCCGCCCCCTCCCCCATCCCCAGTCGTTCTCGGCTTTCGGGCCTTGGTCGTCCTGTGTCTGCGCAGAGTCTTCACGACATCACCCACCCAGAGGACATGTCCATTTAAGACCCTCTTTGCAGGAACAATTTTGTCTTTTCGTAGTCTTTTATCCCTTGACTCATGCCCTCGTCCAAGAACGTCCAAAAGGAAAAACAAAAAGGAGTCCTTTTCAGCTAAGGGTCACCAGTTCGCCGAGAGGCCAAGGCCACGACCGCGGCCGCTCGGCGTCCTGGCACTTCCACTGCTGGCAACTGGGAAAGGGTGGAGACCTTCGCTACAACAGCGCAATCCCCAAATGGTGTCTGTGCCTTCCAAGGCTCTTTCTTTGGTCAAAGAAAGGAGGGACTTTCCAGGATAACTTTGACTCCCAGTAGCTGATTTCTTGCTCAGTCAGGACTTGGGAATATTTTTTCTTTTGATCTTTGAGTTTGGGTAAAGTGCTGAAAGTCACAGAGAAGGAAATTGGTTATGAGAGTTCATTTTGTTTGTGTAGTTGCTGCCCTTCTCTGAGCTTCAACTTCTATAAAGTGGGAAGGGGTCAGAGGGTGAGCACAGGGGTTCATACACCACGTGGGCACTTAACAGGAGTAACAGCTCATATTCTCTGTGTACCTCCTTTGCACCTGGCACCAGTCTAAGCATTTACCTGTTGTGCTGTTTAATCCTTAAACAGCCCGGTGGGGTAGGTACTGTGATTATCTCCATTTTACAGTTGAAGAGACTGAGTTACAAAGAGGTTTAGTGAGTTACCCAAAGACTCAAGTCAACGGCAGAGTTGGGGTCCACATCTAGGCCCCCAAGAGTAAGCTGATAACCAGAACCTTCCATGGTACTATTGTTGCAGCTCTGGGTGGGAATAAAGGGGTCACTGCTGACTTAGGATGCTGTAGAGATGGCCCCTGGCTGGCTGCTTTCAACAGGGGACTTGCTTGTCTGGTCAGGAGCTTGGCTGCAAATCTGCACAGAGACAGTGGGTAAAGGCACATCTGTGTGATTTAAAGGGTGTTACAAATGGTCATTTGCAAGGGAATAAAAACAAAAGGTAAAATAAGATGCCCTTTGCATAACACAAGCCAAAAAGGCAGCGGCTGCTGCTCCTTAGGCTGCTTAAGGAGGAGTTCATGCTTGGAAGACTTGAACATCAAGCAGAAATATCCTCAAGGGAAAGGCAGCAGCATCCCAAGCCTTTGTGGCCGCAGGATCTAATGAAAATCATCCTCCTTTGTGCTTATGTGGAGGTGAGGAAACAGGGTCCAAACATGCACACAGCTCTGGTCGATAGCACGAGCCCTGTTCTCTAGATTTAGTTCATAAGGTAAGTTGGAGCAGAGTGAAAGCTTCCTGCAGCTGCTTTTCTTTATCAGATTTTTTTGAGATCCTAAAAGTAACCCTTGGACTTACCTGCTGGTCCAGTGGTTAAGACTCCACGCTTCCACTGCAGGGGGCCCCTGTTTCGATCTAAGATCCCACAGGCCACGCGGTGCAAGAGAAAAAAAAAAGAATGCTATTTATAAAAAAAAAGGAACCCTTGCTCACTGTATACAAATGCAGAAGTAAGTAAAACTTCCCGCATACTCCATTGCACTCCCTTCAAGAGCACTGTTAACTGGTAGGTCTGTGATCTTGCAGACTTTTTCTTTGCCTCAGTGTGTGTGTGAGAGCGTGCACCAGGTTTTTTTGCTTTTACTTAAATGAGATCCTTGCACTTACTGTTCTGAAGCTGTCTCATTGAACAGTGTATCTGGATTGTCTTCCTAAACTAGTACATTCAGATCTTATTTATTCTTCCCAGGGGTTGCAAAGCAATCCGCATGAGCAATCCACACTCTGCTGGAACAGGCCCCTTTTAAAGCTTCTTCGGCCATTTTCAGTGTTGAGTTGTTGCAATCCCTGATGGCAAGAATGCCAAGGTCTAATCCTAACATTTTGAGTCTCTTACCAGGAGCTCTAGGTACAAACTAGATCATATGCCTGGACATTTCCCTGGGGATTATTGATTCCTTGACGTTCAGTGAACTGTTCTGGAGTCTGGAGTTTCCCCAGAAGGAGCTGTTCCAGGCTTTGAAGTTGCTTCTATAGGCGCTGGATTTTCTCACCCAAGGGTATTTGGGGGAATGTTGCATTTCAAGCTTGTTGGGTCTCTCCTTGAATAGGGGGTGGCACAGGCAATAGGTCTTTTCCTTCCCACATCTATTTCATAACCAGAAGAGTCTATAGAGTGGGGTGGTTTGGTCAACCTTCCTGGGGTCCTCTTGCCTCTACTTGTCCTGGGTGGAGCTATAGGGTTGGGGGAACTTCTTTGTTGGGTTAGGGAGGTTACAGGACAAGTTCCTCCCCCACTCACCAGCAGGACCTGTATGGGGAGCTGATGATGGCCAGGCTTCATGAAGATCAACATTTCTCATCCTTGGTGGGTTTCAGGGACACAGCTCTGTCAAGGAAACTGATTTTCATTTTTCATTCCTTTTTTCTTCCCTGACTTGGAGAGTAATTAAGATCTGGAAAGACAACTCAAAGGAAAACTCAAGGGAGTGTGGTTTCAGCAGAGTAATTCCTTTGGATGAGGTGTGACTAATACTTTTCATCTTCAGCATCACCAGTTCATGTTGGTTGATAATAATAATGAAGATGAGAAAAATCACTGGACACTATTTCACTCTCTGGACTCAGGCTGCCTGTCACTCAGTAACATCAATCCGGGTAGGTTCACTCATTCAAAAGACACCTCAGCAACCCCAATTCCAACCAACAAAACAGGCAAGAATCCCTGATCATGGGAAGTTTGCATCCTAGAAGACAAGCGAAATGCATAGTATGGAGCAAGCTGATCGATCGGCGCTATGGAGAAAAATAAGGCAAGGAAAGAGGGATATGGAGGGTGGTACAATTACTTAGCTCTGTACCTTAGCTGCTACATCTGTAAAATGGGGTAAAAATCCCATCTACATCATATGGTTGCTGTCAGGATAAAAGGGAGGCATCCTTGCACAGCCCTTAGCAAGTGCCTGGCTCATGGCTTCTTGCACCTCCGTATTTACTGCAGCCTTAAATAGGAGATAACAGTGAGGCTTTTGAGCTTCGAATATAATGGTGGTGTAACTCCATTTTATGCGGGCACTGTTGTAGTTGTAATTTGTTTCCTGGAGGGCTGCGCTAGGTTGCGGTAAAGTTGAATGGGAGTTCGGGGTGAATTAAATTTGTGTCTTGGGAACTCCCTGGCATTCCAGTGGTTAGTTCTCTGCGCTTTCACTGCGAGGGTTCAATCCCTGGTCAGGGAACTAAGATCCTGCAAGCTGCGCCTTGTGGGCAGGAAAAAAAATTGTGTCTCTATTCTTAACCTCTTGACCACAACATTCAGGAACTAAAGAGAAAACTGACAAAAAGAGAATTAAAAAAGGGTCTCCTTATATCGAATTTTCTGATTCCAGTAGTAATACATCCTCAGTACAAAAAGTCAAGCATTACAGAAGTATGTGAGGTGGAAATTCACTGGACATATACATAGGCACATATAGATGTTCATTGCTGCATATTAGCAAAAACCAAGAAATAAGCCAGCCTGCCTTCCATGGGGAAACAGATGAACAACATATGTTACAGCTACAGGAAAGAATAATTCTGTGCACACAGTAGTTAAAGGAATTAGCTGGAACCGTATGAATAATGGATCTCAAAAACAATATTTCAAGAGGGGAAAATGTCTCGTACTCAGAGTGATGTGAAACTAATTAAAATTATCAAAACAGACTTTCTGTCAAATGTGGATAAACATAGGTCCATATAAATGGCTAAAAATGTCCTGGAAGGAAAATGCTCCTTGGCGTGAGGGCACGGCTGCATAGGGAATCTGCTTGTGGGCAGTGATTCAAGGGGAGTTTAAATGTTTTATTTCTTTAAAAATAAGTGGCCTATAAGCTAATATAAAAATGAAAAAGAAAAGAAAAACAGTCCTCTGATATCCCACCCCTGCAGATAATCACTGCTAACAGGTGGTATATACAGAATAGGAGTTTGATTTATCTTGTTTTCCTTGAGAGATTGTTATGGAATGAGCCAAAACCTGTGTTGGGCTAAGCAGTGGTTTGGAATGGCTGTGTGCTGAATGAGTCAAGTGACATATCTCCACACTGATCACGTTGCTTTTATTGCTTGTTTAGGAGTTTTAAGATCTTTGTAGAAATAATAGAAAGTCCAGGAATGTGAGACCAAAGGCCTTGGGGGATGAGGAAAGAATGTTCAGGGAGACATTCTGGGGGAGGTGGCTGCCCTTGGCCTTAACCCCAAACTAACCCCGAGGTACCTAAATGATTGTGTGGATAAGTGTGAATGTGGGTGGCATTCCATGTTTATGTTTCTCTCCTTATGATCTGTTTTCTCTTAGACATAAATTACCCAACTGCCACTGAAAAAGCAGTTGCCAGCAGGATTCACCCCAGGATAGAAAGCCACAGCATTTCCTCACTCCTTCTTAGGGAAAATAACATATTCCAGGGGTGTAGATTTCCTAGGTAACAGATCCCTAATTCTTTCATGCATCAAAGCTTGAAAATAAAGTCTTTCTAGAATGGGTCCTACATCTGTAAATTGGAGCTGCTGAGTGGCGTTTAACCTTTTTTGGCGACCTTGGGCAGATTATGACTGTCCATTGCCATGGGGTGGAGGTGGCACTAGAATATCACTCTGTCCTCGCTTTGGTTAAGACTCCTCTCCAGGGTCCTGCAGTCCTGCTCCCAGCTCTACTGTCCTGCCCCAGTTTCTCACCCCTCCCCACAAGTTTCTGTTTGCAGTTCCTAATCCGCAGGGGCCTGGAATAGAAGATATCCGAGGAAGCCACGGATCATGTTATCCTCCAACTCAGTAATTCTAAATACGGTAACCTGCCCCAGCTTTGCAAAGATGCGTGTCTAAGGATGTTTGCAGCAGCAGCACTGTCAGGAATACAGGCAGACCTCATTTTATTGTGCTGTGCTTTATTGCACTTTGTAGATACTGTGTTTTTTACAAATTGAAGCTTTGTGGCAACCCTGCATTGGGCAAGTCTGTTGGCGCCGTTTTCCCAACAGCATTGGCTCACTTCCTGTCTCTCTGTCACATTTTGGTAATTCTCACCACATTTCAAATCCTCCACCAGCAAAAAGATTATGACTTGCTGAAGGCTTGGAGGATGATTGGCACTTTTTAGCAATAAAGTTTTTTGTTTTTAAATTTTATTTATTTATTTATCTATTTTTGGCTGCATTGGGTCTTTGTTGCTCTGCGTGGGCTTTCTCTAGTTGCAGCGAGCAGGGGCTGCTCTTTGTTGCGGTGCACGGGCTTCTCATTGCAGGGGCTTCTTTTGTTGTGGAGCACAGGCTCTAGGCGCGTGGGCTTCAGTAGTTGTAGCACGTAGGCTCAGTAGTTGTGGCTCGCAGGCTCTAGGCGCAGGCTCAGTAGTTGGGGCGCACGGGTTTAGTTGCTCCGCGGCATGTGGGATCTTCCTGGACCAGGGCTTGAACCCATGTCTCCTGCATTTGCAGGCGGATTCTTAACCACTGTGCCACCAGGGAAGCTCCAGCAATAAAGTATTTTTAAATTAAGGTATGCACATTGATTTTTTTAGATATCATGCTATTGCACCCTTAATAGACTGTGGTATAATGTAAACATAGCTTTCATATGCACTGGGAAACCAAAAGATTCCTGTGACTCCCTTTATTGCAATACTTTATTGCGATGGTCTGGACTGAACCCAAAATATCTCTGAGGTCTGCTTGCAGTGAAAACTTTTCCTAAAAGTGCATTTGTAGGACATGATTAAATAAATTGTGGTCCGTTAGTTTTGAAGATTGCTATGTTGCTTAAAATAATGAGGCAGATATGCCTGTGGAATAACGTCCAAGATAAACTTACTCATAAAAGCAAGTTACAGAATAAAAGTCCATTATCGGACTTCCCTGGTGGCACAGTGGTTAAGAATCCAGTCCTGGGGACACAGGTTCAATCCCTGGTCTGGGAAGATCCCACATGCGCAGAGCAACTAAGCCTGCGTTCCACAACTACTGAGCCTGCGCTCTAGAGCCCGCGAGCCACAACTACTGAGCCCGCGTGCTGCAGCTACTGAAGCCCGAGCTCCTAGAGCCTGTGCTCTGCAACAAGAGAAGCCACCCCAGTGAAAAGCCCACGCACCGCAACGGAGAGTAGCCCTCACTCACTGCAACTAGAGAAAGCCCGTGCGCAGCAATGAAGACCCTACGCAGACAAAAATAAATAAAATAAAATAAATAAATTTATTAAAAAAAAAAAGTCCATGATCCCCACTGAGAATGGACACTCCCCATGTCTGTCCCGTTCCCTCCAGGACCCCAGCACGAGTGCAGGTCCTGGCACACAGCAGGTGCGGAAACCAGAGCCCCCTCTGTTCTCCCCCACCCTCACTCTGCAGCTACGGGGCCCTTTTGGTTCCTTGTGTCCCCAAGCCCTTGCCTCAGGTACCCCCTCTGGTCCTCACTGTTGCCTGTTTGTTTCTGCTTCTCTCTTCATTTGCTTGTTGATCATGTCTCTTCTCCCGGGACTTTGGTTCAACGAGCCAGGACTTGGCTGTTTCACTCAGTGCCCAGCATGGCAATGGCACTTGGTTAACACTAACCACTGCATGGATGAGTGAATCCAACTTATAAAATGCAGTGAGATGTATTTATTAAAATGTAGAGAAAATAGAGCATTTTGATGGAAAAGCTCTATGAGTTTTGCCAGCAGTCCAGATTCAAAGTGTCAGCTTCTGATTCCATGAGGCTGTCTGTCCCTCTGCTTCTGGAAACTATAATGGGGAAGTGTGAGCCCGGTAGGACCCCCTCCCAGGGAGAGTGAGTTAACATATTATGTAAGTTAGGCGTTGGGTTTTTGGCCGAGAGGTTATGAAGCATTTGGCCTAGAGTCCACTCTTGTGTTTATTCAAGATGAGTCACTATGAAGCTCTCCTCACTTGAAGCAGAACTTTGGCAGAGGCTTAGTATGAGAACGGTTCTCACCCTAGCTCCCCCTCCCCAAGGAGGGCACCACTGAAGTCTGGCTTTAGGAGAAGGGAAGTGGGAACTCTAAACAGAAGGAAGATTCCAGGTTCCTGCAAACCCCAGCTTATCCTATTAGTTAGAAGGGAGGATGGACTATTGAAAATCCAGCAGTGGAGAGTGACTCAACAAATCCAGGGCATTGAGAGGCAGACAGGGACCAGGGAGTGCTCTTTCCAGGGTCCTAGACAAGATCAGGGGACGGTGTGGGCCCCGCCCAGGGAGGAAGGGGTGAGGACCTGGGGAGTTTAACCAGATTGGCCCACTCTCCGCTTCATACTTCCTGATCTTTGCAAAATAACAACGAAAACTTTTTCAGGATAAACTAATTTAGTATGCTGCTGTGCAGGCATCTGGAGTAATGTACTGACTGTGGTGGTGAGACACACTGTGTGTGGGGTCCTGGCTTAGGAGCTTGCACCCCTCGTTGAATTTAGTCCTCACATTTAAGCCCCCGGATGTGTCATCCCCAGAGACTGATGAGCATCTGGAAATGAAGGGATTGGCCCCAAGGTCACAGCTTGTGAGGGGTAGAGCCAAGATTCGAACACATGTCTGTCTGGCTTAGAGGCTGGTGCTTTTTATAGCACCCATAATAAAAACTCAAAATCAAACTTGCAGCAGGGCAGTTAAGTAAACCATAAAGATGGAGATTAGGAAACAAGAGTTCTGACCTCCTCGAAGGCAGACATGGGCTCTGACTGGAGTCTGGAGTTGGGGGGAAGAACTGGGCGAAGAGCACAGGCCTTGGAGTTCTGAAGACCTGGGTTCAAATCCCGGCTCTGCTCTTACTGCTGTGTGACCTTGAGCAGGTGGCTTGACTTCTCTGTGCCTCAGTGTCCCCCAACTGTAGGGAGGATGCAGCTTACCTAGGTTTGCTATGAGGTTTAAATGGGAATGATCCAGTAATGGAAAGCTTCTGGTACAGGGGCTGCCACATAATGAGTAGCCAGGAACGGTCAATAGCCATTTCCATGACATGCAGGTGATGGGTAGAACATTCACATGATTCCAGGTGCTGACATCTTGGTCAGCAGAAGGGAACAGTACAAGGCCAGCCAGGCTCACCCCCACCCACTGCGGCCTGCCTTTCTCTGTAGCTGACCTCCTCCTTAAAGTGCTTCAGTGAATCAGTAGGTGTGAGGCTGTGAAACCTGAGCCTGCACTCAGGGTGGCAACGGGAACAGATGTTTGGAGTGGTCACAGGCTGTGTGCCAGGCTCTCCTCCTTCCTCCACGGGTGTTACCTCTGCTCCTCCCCGTGGGCTTCACTGTCCTCCAAGTTCACCAGGAGGCGAGGCCGATTCTCAGAGAGGGGAGCACGTGGGGAGGGTGTGGCCCAGTCCAGCTTGAACTCGGGTCCAGCTGGCTTCCAGCCTGAACTCTTTCTGCTACACCTGTTCCCTCCACTGGAAACTACCTGTTGCCTGCTTCCCAGCTCTCTTGCAGGAGGAAACAGGGGTGTCTTTTCCCTTCAGATGGATGATCAGCCACCTAATGTGAACCCACACACATTTCCAAAGAACCTGGCTGAGTGACTGCAGACGACTTCCCAGGTCCTAAGCCGGGGCCAGGCCATGTTGGGATGCTGGGGCCCAGGAGAGCCCTTGGGGAAGGAAGGCAGAGTGGCCTTGGACAGGTGTCCTTGCCTTCACCCCACCTGTGACCTTTGCCCCAGCCTTGGTTAAAGTGACTGAAGTGACCTCAGCCCCCTCTGGAAAGACCAGTTTCCCCAGCCTCAGGGGACAGCTTGCTGGGAGATTTCTGCTCTGCTCCGCTGAGAGTTTCACAGGACCTGCCCTCCTCTCTGACCCCATCTCCTAGCACTTCCTTCCTCGTTCACCAGTAACTCTGGCTGCCTTTGTTTTTTCTCAAACACACCAGACTTATTCCTGCCCCAGGGCCTTTGCACTTGCTGTTCCTGCTGCCTGGATTGCTCATCCTCCCATTCTTCCCATGGCTGGCTCCTTTTCATCAGTCAGGGCTCAAGTCAAATGTCTGCTCTTCAGAGAAACCCTCCCTGACCATCCCAGCTAGAGCTCTCTATCTTCCTCCACTTCAGTACTCTCTGTGGATCTTGTTTTTCTCCTTTGCACTTATGACTGCAGTCTGAGACTGCCTTGTATATTTGATTGCTTCTTTATTTTCTGTGCCTACCAGAACGCCAGCTCCATGAGAGAAAAGTTCCTGAGTTTGGTTCCCACTGTGTCCTCAGCCCTAGAACCGTGCCTGGCCCATTGCAGGTGTTCACTAAATATTTACTGAATGGATGAAAGAATAATCTAACTTGGTTCTCATAACAACCCTACTACAGTAGTGTGGTAGAGGAACAGCGGTTGCTAATTCTTCGTTGCTCCTCCCAGGCAGAGGTGGAGGCTCTCCTCCCTCCCTGTGAATCTGGACTGGGCCTGTGACTCATGCTGACCAATGGAATTGGTGGCAGAAATAAGGCCATGTGACTTCTGAAGCTAGGTCTTAAGAAGCCTTTCAGCTTTTGCCTGGTGTCTTGGAACACTCTCTAGGGAAGCCAGCTGTCATGTGAGAGGTCTGACTAGCCTGAGTCTGCCATACAGTCAGGAAGCCCAAGCAACCATGTGGTGCCAGACATATGAGTGAAGAAAGTATCTTGCACCTGCAGCCCCAGGTGCCCTCGCTCTGCAACCACATGACCAAGCCCTGCCCAGCTGAGCCTAATCAATGGACACAACTGTGAGAGATAATAATAAAGCATTTTAAGCTACCAACTGTTGAGGTGATGTTACACAGCAGTATATACAGACTACTGATAAGAAAGGAACATAGTCTTCATTTCTCAGGTCAAAGAAACCAGGGCATTGGAAGGTCAAATGACTTACCCACAGTACTTGGCAGAGTGGGTGCTCCAGCTTGGATTGTCTCCAAGGCCTGTGCTTTTAACTTCTAGGCCACATCCCTCTGAAGCTAATTCCTATTTGTTCTTTCTGATTTTTTTTTTAAACATGGCTGGTGGTCAGTATCAGGTTGAGAGCTGGTCCTGAGGACTTTCTTCCTTCTCATTGTAGATCTTCATAAACAATGAGTGGCATGATTCTGTCAGCAAGAAAACTTTCCCCACCATCAATCCATCCACTGGGGATGTCATCTGTCATGTAGCTGAAGGGGACAAGGTGAGATATGGGAACTTAACTTCAGGGCAGGGCTGAGTGGGTTGGGGGTGCACAAGGATGGTTTCATTCTCTAACATGTTTTTTTATGGTTGAAACTGTGTGTGTATTACTTTCATAACTAAAAATGCCAATTAAACTTTTTGAGTTAAGTGAAACCACAGAAACTCTTCCTTGCAGGTAAAAGTGCTAGATTGTACCCGGGTTCAAGAATTCGTACAGTTGTGCAAAGAAGATGTGGCACATAAATACAATGGAATATTACTCCACCATAAAAAGAAACGAAACTGAGTTATTTGTAGTGAGGTGGATGGACTTAGAGTCTGTCATACAGAGTGAAGTGAGAGAAAAATACTGTATGCTAACGCATATATATGGAATCTAAAAAAAAAAAAAAGGTACTGATGAACCTAGTGGCAGGGCAGGAATAAAGACGTAGACAGACGTAGAGAATGGACTTGAGGACACGGCGGGGAGGGGGAAGCTGGGGCGAAGTAAGAGTAGCATCGACATATATACACTACCAAATGTAAAATAGATAGCTAGCTAGTGGAAAGCAGCAGCATAGCACAGGGAGATCAGCTCCGTGCTTTGGGACAACCTAGAGGGGTGGGATAGGGAGGGTGGGAGGGAGACTCGAGAGGGAGGGGATATATGTGTGCATGTGGCTGGTTCACTTTGTTGTGCCACAGAGGCTAGCACAGTATTGTGAAGCAGGTTATACACCAATAAAGATATATTAAAAATAAAATATAAAAAAATTGATACAGTTGCAGAATTGTAGACTTGGAATTTAATTTGAGAACATCTAATCCAATCTGTCCATTTCAGACCTGGAAGTTGAAGGTCAGAGAAGGGAAGTACAGAGCTAGATGGAAATCTTCTTCAGCAGAATTCAGATCTCCTGAGATCTAGCTATGGTGTCTATAGTATATTTGGATTTGATTATATATACCCATAGTAATGAAAAAATACTAATTTTAAAGTTAAAAATTAGACTTTCAGGGGCTCCCCTGGTGGCGCCGTGGTTGAGAGTCCGCCTGCCGATGCAGGGGACACGGGTTCGTGCCCCGGTCCGGGAAGATCCCACATGCCGCGGAGCGGCTGGGCCCGTGAGCCATGGCTGCTGAGCCTGCGCGTCCGGAGCCTGTGCTCCGCAACGGGAGAGGCCACAACAGTGAGAGGCCCGCGTACCACAAAAAAAAAAAAATTAAACTTTCAGTAAAAAACATTTCATTTATTAAAATAGAAAAAGCATTAAAAATAATTCAAGAATGCCTCCTGTCCTCTGCTTTAAAACAGTCTTCTATATGTACATTTAAGGCCTTTCTCCCTTTGCTAAAAGAAAGTGTGAATACTTTCCTGGCTCATAGGGTAGTCTAATGGTAAATGTATTTAATATTAATGAAAACCATGCTCCGTACCTCCTGATACACATCTCCCTATATGGAAAATGCTAGCTGTGTTGATTTTACTGCTTTCCCAGGAGAGGGAAGCTGGTTAAACCTGCATTAGTTGGAGACTGCCAGTCGTCTCCGAAGGAATGGTTAATTTCACTGGGCTTGTTTTGAAAGGAAGAGGGGGAAAAATGGCCAATTTCTTAGTGCTGATCCCTGAGTGCCTCTCCCTATGTTAACTCTTTGGGGGATTTTGAAATGGAAACCATCAGGATCCTCATTCCCACCATGACTGCTGGGAAGGAGAGAAGCCCAGTCATTTAATTCTGAAGCTGGTCAAACAGAGCCCTTTTGAGGCTGGGAGGAACTGTTTGGGGCAGTTCCCACACAGGCATTGACTGAAGCTCCTGTGGGCACGTTCGGCAGCGGGGCAGGAGGCGTTTGGAGGTGGTTATTGCTGAGAAGGCCTGAAGTACCTCGGTGGGTGTTTTCCAGGAAGACGTGGACAGGGCAGTGAAGGCTGCCCGGGCTGCATTCCAGCTGGGCTCGCCCTGGCGCCGCATGGATGCGTCCAAAAGGGGCTGGCTGCTGAACCGCCTGGCTGATCTGATTGAGCGGGACCGGACCTACCTGGCAGTAAGTTCTCTGCCCTCTCCCCTCTCATCCCACATGGCGAATGGATGTCCCACGGATAGCCAGGAAAGTGTTGCCTTGCTGACAAGTAACTGGCCAGAATGGCGTAGGCTGGACACCTTTGGGGTACCCTCCTGTACCAACCTGGGAAGCCTCTTAGTGTTTCCTTTGATGCAGTGGGTTTGGCTAAGAAAGGAGGAGACTTGGGTGGGGAGGGGGCTATGATGGGGAAGCCTTCCTGGAGAGAGACCCCCCAGAGGGATGGACACCTCTCCCAGACCCTCTCTGTGTGGTGGGCCTCCTCCCTGTCTGCAAGAGGCAGAAGAAACCAGGAGGCAATACCCTCTCCTCCCCCAGTTCATACTGCACATAGCAGCCAGAGTGAAGCTTCTAGAAGGCAAATTATACCATGGCACTCTGCTCTTAAGCCTTCCATCACATTCTGTGTCCTTAGGATAAAGCCCTGTTCCCTCAACATAATCTACTAGGCCTTCCTGATCTGGCTCTATCTCCCAACTGTGGCCCTCACACACACAGCTCAACTCACCAGCTTTCCCTCAACTTCTTCGCTGCCAAGCTTTGGGCCTTTGCACATGCTGTTTCCTCTGCCCAGGGTACTCTTCCCTCTGTCACCATTCATACCTTCCCCTTTGCTTTGTTCCTCTTACATATCCTTCAGGTTTTAGCCTAAAGGGTGCTTCTCAGGCTGGAGTTTCTCCAGCTGGGTTGGGCACTTTGTAACACTCTTTTAACACTTGTGACTAATTCATGTCATTATTTGCTGGCTTTTTGCTCTTTTTTCTTTTTTTTTTTTTAACATCCTTATTGGAATATAATTGCTTTACAAAGGCATTTTGTTCTATAAGCTCCATGATCGCCTCTGTATTCCTAGCACCTGGATCCGCCATAGAGTAGAAGCTTGAAAAAAATATAGTGAAATGATTGAATGAGAAGTTGGTGCATCCTTCCTCCCATCCCCCTCCTCTTGCTCCCTGCCATTGAAGAGGCCCAGAAATGCCTCAAAATTCAGCACAAAGGGGCCACCAGCCCTTCTCAGACCATGCTGAGCCTCAATGCTGTTTGTCACCCGATTTACTGATTCATTCCTGTGCCCCCGTGTCCGTGTTGATCTTGTTGTCTTTGCTCAGGCCTTGGAGACCCTGGACAACGGCAAGCCCTACGTCATTTCCTACCTGGTGGATTTGGACATGGTTCTCAGATGTCTCCGGTATGGGCTCAGGCTTCCTGTTCTTTGTTCTGGCCGTGCCAGAGGGGAGGGAGTGTTGCTGGAGGGGTGGAAACAGAATAATGTAAAAGGATCCACAGGAGTTGGAGAAATGTATTCTAGTTAGACTCCATCTCATGGGAATCATCCCTCAATACCAAAACTGTAATTGAGTCATACATGTTTTCTCTTTCAGTTTTGGTAATTTATATGTTAGTTGGAATTTGTCCATTTCTTCCAGGTTATCTAATTTGTTGACTACAGTTGCACATAATATTGTCTTATAATGATTTTTATCCCGTTTTTATAATGTCCCCACTTCCATTTCTGATTTTAGTTATTTGTGCTTCTCCCTTTTTTTCTTAGTCTGGCTAAAGGTTTGTCAATTTAGTGAATGTTTTCAAAGAACCAGCTTGTGGATTTGTTGATTCTCTGTTGTTTTTCATTTCACCCATCTCTGCTCTGATCTTCATTATTTGCTTCCTCTTGCTAGCTTTGGGTTTAGTTTAATCATAAACATTTTAATAACCAAGAAATACAAGATGAGGAATAAGAGCTTTGTCAGAGCCCTTGGGTCATAGGTAACAGGAACTCACTCAGCCTAACTTGGGCAACTGTGGAGAGTGAGGGGTCTGAAATCCAGAAGGCCATTCAGTCTAATTGCTGCCTACTTGCTTCCTTCTTCTCTCGACTACACTGGCCTCTCCTGGGGCCAGTCTGCATGTTGGAACCCGGTTGCTCACACCTGGGCTGGCTGCTGTATGAGTGCTTCCGGCCAGACTAAGCTGCAGTCCCTTAGTCCTCGTGCCAAATTCCTGGAAGGGGGGCCCTGACTGGCTGGCCTTGAGTCTGACCAGATGTGGTTCAGGTGGACAGATCATTGTTCAAATAATGGCTGTTCCTCCGTGACCATGTGAACAGAGGTGGAGGGGAAGAAGCAGTGCCAGAAAAGTATGGGTTGGACAACAAAACTGTAGTTATCCCCCATAACAGGGTTTCTCAACCAGGGCAGTTGAGTCTCCCAGGGGACAGTGGCTAATGTCTGGAGACGTTTTTGGTTGTCACAACTGGGAGGGAGGGGTGCTACTGGCATCTGGTGCATAGATGCCAGGGATGCTTTAAAAATCCTGCAGTGCACAGGACAGCCTCCCACAGCAGAGAATTTTCCAGCCCCAAATGGCAGCAGTGCCAAGATAGAGAATGCTCTGCAAGGACGCCCCAGAGGGAGCAGCCTGGTGAACAGCAGGCAGAGCCCCAGGCCTTCCTGTGTTTTAGCAGAGTGCCTCTGTGCCCATTAAATACCTGTTCTGAGGCGTGCAAACACACGTAATACAGACCTGGGAAGAAGGGAGCAGCGATGCCTTAATTTGTACAGATTGGCAACTCCGTGGCTATTTTTCTCCCTGGCGTCACAAACCTATGTTCACACCCAGGTCAAGTCTGGTCTCAGGCTAACCTCAGCAGACACATTCATTTCAGAAATCTCTCTTTTACACTGCATGTTGCATCTCTCCCCCATCTTTCATTCTTCCTACTTCCCTGAAAATCATCACATACTATAAACACATGACTCTTCTTTTCCCCCCAGCTCTAGTTTGCTGTGTTTTTGCCATTTGTGTCCCTGTGTGTCTGGATGGTAAGCTTTACAGGGTTGGGACCCAGTCATTGATTTGTTTCTGGTCACTGTTCACTCAGTCTTAGTACAATGCTCTGCACACGGCAAGTGCCAGCTGTTAGATGGGTTTGCACTTTCCCACTAGAGTCGATCCATGGTTCTCAGATGCTAATCTGTGGTGCTGGGCTGGTGCGACAGTCACAGTTTAATAAATCTGAATGTTTATTAAAAATACTGATTCCTGGGCATCAGCCCCAGAGTCAGTTGAGTAGGTCAGAAGTGGGTACCTGGAATTTGGTGTTTTTTATGAGCACCCCAGGTGATTCTGAGGCTTAGAGGTTAGTTACCGAGAATGAATTATTGTGACCCTAGCAGTTAAGTCTTTCTGGAAATAAGCCCAGAGCCAGGGCAATTATCAGAAAGACCCAGTTGGACCAGTTTGAGTCTTCTCTTTCTGCCAGAGTTTACAGGGGTCCCTGACAGTCATTGACGGAGTTTGGATTTTTTTTTTTTTTTTTAAGTTACTATGCAGGCTGGGCTGATAAGTACCACGGAAAAACCATTCCCATCGATGGGGACTACTTCAGCTACACCCGCCATGAACCTGTGGGAGTGTGCGGGCAGATCATCCCGGTGAGTGTTAGACTCATAATAAACAAATGAAGGTTTATCAGGAGTGCTGTGAGAGGCAGCAATCTTGGGCAGGTTCATTGCCAAGGTGGGAGGGTCTGTGGGGTGATGTTGGAAGGCGGCCTGGGCAGTGGTTGAGAACATGGTCTTTAACAAAGCCAACCAGCCCTGCCACGGGTGAACTCTGTGACCTTGGGCAAGTCACTTATCCCCCTAGGACTTGGTTTCCTTATCTGAAAAGTGGAAGTGATAGTAGCTGTCTGAGGGCAGTAGGGAGGATTGAAGGCGATGATGTAGCATGGTGCCTAGTATGGAAAAGCATGAATGCGAGTCACTAATATTATCATCCACCACCTGCCTTGTTTATCTGTCTTAAATCTACAATTGAGTGGTGAGGGGAACACGAGAGGCTCAGAGAACCTGGTGTTGCTTCTGCTCCGTGGCTGCCACTTTCTGCTGCCAGTGCAGCTCTCGGCCGAGATTTCGGGAGTGGCTGTTGTTGATTGCAGTGGAACTTCCCGCTCTTGATGCAAGCATGGAAACTGGGCCCAGCCTTGGCGACTGGAAACGTGGTTGTGATGAAGGTGGCTGAGCAGACTCCACTCACTGCCCTCTATGTGGCCAACTTGATTAAGGAGGTGCGTGGCTTGCGTCCATCTTGACCTCTATATGCCTTTGTAGAGGCTTGCTCTATAGGATTGCTGATGAGGGGCCCCCGTAGTGGGGACGGGTATTTGTAGAGAAGGGAGTGAACCCCCCTCATCCCTGCTCATCACACTTCAGCTGAAGTGACCCGCACCACCTCTCTTCTACATTGGGTTTCATTGCAAGACCCCTCTGAAGGATGAAAACCATTCTAAGTGAGTGCCATGGGGACAGGGGCAAAGGGCACAGGGAATCCCACAAAACAGGCTCCTTGCTGCACCATTTGGAATTCCTGAGCAGTACCCGGTAAGACTGCTCACCTGTGTGCTGGGCAGACTGCCGCAGCTTCTGGGAGGGGATGTGTATTCCTCTGTCCAGACCCTTTGGAGCGGGAGAACGACTCCCAGTGTCCCTGGTGTTTGCCTACAGGCCGGCTTTCCTCCTGGCGTGGTCAATATCGTACCTGGATTTGGCCCCACGGCTGGGGCCGCCGTTGCCTCTCATGAGGATGTGGACAAAGTGGCCTTCACAGGCTCCACTGAGGTAAGGCATCCTAGGACCTCAAGCTTGTGGTAGGTTTGGCTCAAACGCTGCCAGTCCTCAAAGGATGATGCGTTCAAGACTATCCTGGCGGTCCAGTGGTTAGGACTTGGTGCTTTTACCGCTGTGGCCCAGGTTCAGCCCCTGGTCGGGGAACTAAGATCCCGCAAGCCGTGCAGCGCAGCTAAAATAAAGTAACATAAGATTAGCCTCTGGGTACTGCATGGGGGTCTACCCCAGGACTGCCTTTGAGTAGCTCAAGTGAGGGGCCCCATGTGTGCCAGCAGGGACCATCAGGGTGGAACCCTTTGTGGATTGGTTGACACTCCAGCTGCTCTAGGGGGGTGGCCTGGCATCCCATGTGGGATAAAGAGGCCAGGACTGTCTATGTCTAGACTTCATAAAGCCCAGAGCTGACTGCCTGCCCAAGGTCAAAGCACCTCGGCTGTGTCAGACTCTTTGACTGGCACTGCCCTGGCAATTAAAGAGAGTGGGCTTTAGGGAGACATGAGTTCAAATCCCAGCCTTGTCATTATGACAGGAGGCAATTCACTGAGTGTCTCCATTCATTGTGTTTAAAATGAGGATGGCAGTGGGCTTCCCTGGTGGCGCAGTGGTTGAGAGTCCGCCTGCCGATGCAGGGGACACGGGTTCGTGCCCTGGTCCGGGAAGATCCCACATGCCGCGGAGTGGCTGGGCCCGTGAGCCGTGGCCGCTGAGCCTGCGCGTCAGGAGACTGTGCTCCGCAACGGGAGAGGCCACAACAGTGAGAGGCCCGCGTACCGCAAAAAAAAAAAAAAAAAAAAAAAAAAAAATGAGGATGGCAGTATCTATGCAGTACAGACAGTGGGTGTGGTGTAGTGGGGAAGATAATGCGCTTTGGAGTCAAACTAACTGTTTCAGCAGCACTTACTTAGCTATGTGACCTTAGGCAAGTCAGCCTCCTGAAGCCTCCTTTTCCCCCCCTATAAAATAGGGATAATAACTGTGCCCACCTCCCAGGGTTGGCCTGAGTGAGATAAAGCTTATGATGTATTCAGCAAAAGTCTAGCCCAGAGTAAGTGCTCAGTGAGTGAATGAATGAGTGAGTGCTGCTCTGTGCCAGGCCCCGGAGAGACAAAGACATATAAGATGCCTGGGGATTCCTTAAACATAATCACCTTGAAAGCAGGGACAAAATTCATTTTTCCTATCCTTGAATTCTTGGAAGCCTTCATTGCATGACTTTAGAGAAGGCATGCTGAATAGTATAATAAAGGTGATCTTTAAAATGATCCCCAGGTAAAGTTACCTTTAGACATTCAGTCTGTATGCAGAGATGGCGGTTGCGGGAGGGCAGAACTGTGGCCTAGATGACAGTCCAGGCTCGCTCTTGGCTTAGTCACCACCTAAATTAATGCCTCAAGGGGATGTTGAGAATCTTGCAGATGGGATCGTTTCTTTCTTTCTTTCTTTCTTTTTAAATTAATTTATTTTTGGCTGTGTTGGGTCTTCATTGCTGTGCACGGGCTTTCTCTAGTTGCAGCGAGCGGGGGCTACTCTTCGTTGCAGTGCGCGGGCTTCTTATTGCAGTGGCTTCTCCTGTTGCGGAGCACGGGCTCTAGGCGTGGGCTTCAGTAGTTGTGGCTCGCGGGCTCTAGGCGCGCGGGCTTCAGTAGTTGTGGCACATGGGCTTAGTTGCTCCGCGGCATGTGGGATCTTCCTGGACCAGGGCTCATACCCGTGTCCCCCTGCATTGACAGACGGATTCTTAACCACTGTACCACCAGGGAAGTCAGACGGGATGGTTTCTTGACCGCGGTATGTGTGCTCATTCAACAAATAAGCACAGGGGTTCTTTGTGCCAGGCTCTTGGAATATGGAGGTGAGAAGCACCCCATCCTTGCCCTGTGCTAGGAGATACCATTTAAAACACTGTGAGAATGAGGCAGGATAGCAGGTCTGAACTGTTGCTGGATGCAGTTTGCCCAAATGTGAATTCTGACTCCACATTTACTGTGTGACTTTGGGCAAGTGACTTGACCACTCTGAGCTATAGCTCCCACATTTCTATATCAAGGGAAAGAGTCGGCCCTACCTCTGAGGTTGTTGTGAGGGTTGAACTTAATGCACACAAAACACTTAGCACAGTGTCTGGTATGTAGGTGGTGCTGAGTGTGTAGAAGCCACACAGCAATGACCCTGCTCGTGTCGTTACTGACATTGTCATCCTACGAGCTCAGAGGATGGGGCAGTGATGGTAAGTGAATGGCCAGATTTGGTGAAATTCTCCAGGTCTCTTGTAGTCCAGCTACTCCCTCAGGTTGTGGGGGCTTCTGTTCTGTGTGTCTGAGAACATTTGGTTTTGTTTTCCTCCGCTGAGTTTGTCTCTGTTCCTGCTTCCCTGTAGGTTGGCCACCTAATCCAGACTGCTGCGGGGAACAGTAACCTCAAGAGAGTGACCCTGGAGCTAGGAGGAAAGAGTCCCAATATCATCATGTCAGATGCTGACAGTAAGTTTTCAGGGGGGAGGTCTGATATCAACCTGTCGCTAGCTCTGTATTCTGTGGTTCCACTCAGTTCCGCAATCCTCAGCATCCCTCGGATTGGTTTCTGCCCCCAGGGCCTCAGGATGAAAGTAAGACTCCTCAGCATGGCCCTCTGGCCTACACGATGTGGCCTCTCCCCCAGCCTTTCTCCTCTCTGCTCCCTGTAATCCAGCCAGGCTGAGCTACTCACTTGCATAAGAATGCAGCATGCTTTCAGATTAGACTACTTTTCCTCCATCACATCCTTTTTCCTGGTCCTGCTGAGGTGCTCCCAGATTCGTCCTCCTTGAGGGAGTCTTCCCTGATGGCCATAGGCCAGCTGGTTTGGTCCTCCAGCCACCCTTGGCTCTATTACCATAGTGGGTGATGACCACTGTCCTTCGTGTCTATCTGCCACTTGGTCTCCACACTCAGAGAAGGGAGCGATCGGCCCTGCCTTGTTCCCACACAGAGTCTGGCACCCAGCAGGCATGAACGCTGTTGGTAGTGTTAACGGGTTAAGGGTAGCAGCCACTGGGGCCAGGCTCCTCCTTATCCTCTTCTTATGGTTGCCTTCTGCCTCCGCAGTGGACTGGGCTGTGGAGCAGGCCCACTTCGCCCTGTTCTTCAACCAGGGCCAGTGCTGCTGTGCAGGCTCCCGGACCTTTGTGCAGGAGGACGTTTACACCGAGTTTGTGGAGCGGAGTGTTGCCCGGGCCAGGTCTCGTGTGGTCGGGAACCCCTTTGACAGCCGGACTGAGCAGGGGCCGCAGGTAAGCCCAGTGGTTGCACGCAGGTCTCGGTGTCCGGAGCCACCATGGAGAAGCGGAAAGGGCCTTGGACTCTGAATCCGGCAGGCCTGGCTTCAAGTCTCAGCTCTGCCAGGTACCAGCTGTGTGCCCTTGGGAAGCCACATGCTCTCTCCGAGCCACCATTCTCTCATCCATAAAGCCTGTCCTTCGTAACTCACAGAGTGGCCGTGAAGTGGAAATTAATAATGGAAAGCCCTTTGTAAATTACATACACATAATAAATATGAGGAATGGCTGTGAGAAAGGGAATGCATGTTTCCTGGACCTTGGCCATCCATATAAATGCATCTGCCAGAAAGACACACACATACCTGTTGTTAATCGCAGTTACGTCTGGGAGGAGGGCGGAGGGCTGTTGTAGCAGAGGGACTTCATTTCACTTTATACTCTTCTGAGCTGTTTGATTTAAAATTAAAAAATTTTTTTTTTTTTTACAGTGAGCATGTATTCATTTTAACTAATAAGAATATAGTCAATAATAATTATAACAAAAGGAAACACAGTGCCTCACCCCATCACATCCTGATCCTTTTTCCAGCATTGGCCTTAGACCCAGCCTGTCTTGGGCTCACTCTCCACAGGGCCCTGTGCTGGCCTCCTCCAGCCTCCTCCTCCCAGGGATGAGGAATCCACTGGGTCAGGGATGCTTCCTCCCACAAATCCCTTGCACGCGGCCCTGAGCCCACTTCTGGGGCCAACAGGGGCCTCTCTGCAGGCTTCATTGTCCTGGGGATGTCTGCGTTCCTTGTGTCTACTCCCCAGGCTCCAGTGCTGGCCAAGGCAGCCTTTTTTTTTTTTTAATTAATAGATTCTATTCTTTTAGAAAAATGAGCAGAAAGTACAGAGTTCCCATATATCCCCTAACCTCCCCATCCCCTAGTTTCTCCTATTATTAATATCTTGCATTGGTGTGATACATTTGTTATAATTTGATGAGCCAGTATTGATATATGATTATTAAATGAAGTCCGTAGTTTACATTAGAGTGCACTCCTGGTGTTGTACATTCTGTGGGTTTTGACAAATGAATCAAGACATGTATCCATGATTACGGTATCACACAGAATAGTTTCAGTGCCCTAAAAATCTCCTGTGCTCCACCAGTTCATTCCTCCCTCCCCCTAACCCTTGAACCACTGATCTTTTTACTGTCTCTATAGTTTTGTCTTTTCCAGAATGTCATATAGTTGGAATCATATAGTCTGTAGCCTTTTCAGATTAGGCTGCTTCCTCTTTTTCTTTCTTTTTCCCCCAGATTGCCTTCTTTTACTTAGCAATGTACATTTAAGTTTCCTCTATGTCTTTTCGTGACTTGATGGCTCATTACTTTTCATGGCTGAATAATATGCTACTGAATGGATAGGCCACATTTTCTTTATCCATTCATCTGCTGATAGACCCTTGGGTTGTTTCTACTTTTTAGCTATTGTGAATAGTGCTGCTGTGAATCCCAGCGTCTTTTTTCCTCTCATTTTTCTTTGTGGTTTGTGGCTATATAATTATTAAGGTAATATAAATTTGTATTAAAAACTTCATAAAAAAGTTTAAAGTAAAAAATAAGATCCCCTTGTCCCCTTCATGTCCATTCCTCATAGGTAACCACATACACACAGAGTTACATTTTGGCATGTTTGTTTTAGCAAAAGTAGGGTCATATAATATATATCATCCTACAAGCTTCCCCCCTCTTTACAGAACATCTTAGGCTGTCATTCTGTGTCTGTCTGTGGACAGGTCTGTTGTTAATGTTGCCAACATATGGGTGTGCCATATTAACCAGCTCCTCTACTGATGCATACTTGGGATTGTTTCCACTTCTTGCTTCTGTAAGATGTTCCCCAGTGACTGTCCTTGTTCAGGTCCCTTTGTCACATGTAGAATAAATTCCTAGAAGTTAAATAGCTGGGTCAGAGGATATGAACATCTAATTTTTTGTCTGATATATATATTTTTTTTCCTGGTACGCGGGCCTCTCACCGCTGTGGCCTCTCCCGTTGCGGAGCACAGGCTCTGGATGCGCAGGCTCAGCGGCCATGGCGCAGCTGGCCCAGCTGCTCCGCAGCATGTGGGATCCTCCCGGACCAGGGCACGAACCCACGTCCCCTGCATCGGCAGGCGGACTCCCAACCACTGCGCCACCAGGGAAGCCCTTTGTCTGATATTAATAAGCCATTTGCCCGAAGAGCTGTACCAGCTTACAGTCCTTTCTCTTTTTTTTTAAATTGAGGTGTAATTGACCTATAATGTTGTATCAGTCCTTCTAATAATGTATGACTATTACAGAGTATGCAGCATACCCTTGGTATCAATGTATTTTCTTACTATTTAAAATTTTTAGTAATCTCATACTTGAAAAACAAACAGTAGGCTTGATATTCATTTTGATATTCATTTCTTTGAGGGCTAATGAGTTTGGTGGAATCTATTCTTACGTTTTGGGCCTTGCTTATTCATGATCTGGCCATTTCCCAGTTGGCTTCTTGCCTGTGTGGTTCTAAGCCTGAAGCTGGGAGAGGTATGGCTGTAGCATCTCTGTAACTCTGGGCTCCTTCTCCCTCAGGTGGATGAGACTCAGTTTAAGAAGGTCCTTGGCTACATCAAATCTGGGAAGGAGGAGGGGGCGAAGCTGCTGTGTGGTGGAGGGGCGGCTGCTGACCGTGGCTACTTCATCCAGCCCACCGTGTTTGGAGACGTGCAGGATGGCATGACCATCGCAAAGGAGGAGGTTAGCATGCGTCCAGCGCTCGAGGGAATGTTCCTAGGAGGAGAAGCGGACAGTTCAGTCCAGCATCTTGACCCAGGACCCATCCGCTGGCCTTGGGCCAAATCCTGGCTCTATGCATAAGACAAATGATTTGCAATTCGCTTCTGATCTTGTGCCTCTCCTCTTCAGTCTCTTATGGCTGCCAGTGGTTGGGGAGAACGTCTGAATTCCCCAACAGAGCCTACAGGTCCTTTGTGTTCTGCTCCCTGCGAGTTAAAGGAATGACTCTTCCCAGCCCTTCTCATGGCCTTCGTGTAAGCAGACACTGGACTAGATCAAAGGGCTGACTTCCCCACATGGCGAGAGTCCCTTGATCTTCTCTCCCCCTTGGCACTGATTACGAACGTAGGGCAGCAACTCCATCTCATTCATTCGTTCATTTCACAAAATTTTTTTTTTAACATCTTTATTGGAGTATAATTGCTTTACAATGGTGTGTTAGTTTCTGCTCTATAACAAAGTGAATCAGCTATACGTATATATATATCTCCATATCCCTTACGACAAATAATTTTTGAATTCCTACTATGTGCAAGGTGCTCTACAGACACTGGAGATCCAGGGGTATCCGACATGTGTACTCTGCCCTTGTGGATTCAGACTCACTCCACTTCCCCCAGCAGGATGAAGCCCTTTAGCGGCCCTATGCAGGGAAAACATTATACTGCCACCCCCTTTCATGGATAATTCAAAATAAAATGATATTAAAATGCAAAATCAGGGTAAGAGAGTACAACAGAGTTCTGCCTCTTTTCCCATCATGACTACTTCGATGCTATTTTTTTTTTTTTAATCTTGATGGAAATGGAAAATATCCATTTTCTAGAAGGGCAGGGGCTGCCTTTGCTTTGCTAGTGCCCGAAGTGCAAGATGCCCCGTCTCGCAGTCCTCGCTCCAACCGTGATGGGCTCCTGGCAGTCTTCTCGCACCTCCGTCTTGACACTCTCCACCCAGTCCTAGAATCAGTGATTTCTTCAGGAAGTCCTAGTTTCTTTAGTGGAGAATGGGATGTTGTAAGAATGGGTGCTGCGTGTGCCGGTGCCTGGAACTCCATTTCCCTCCTCCCTGCTCCTCATCCTCACTCTGGTTTGGCCAGTTTCTGCTCGTGTGGTGTCACAGCTTGACTATCACCTCTCGATGCCTTCCCTGATCCCCTGCCTCCCATCACTCAGGCCAGGTAGCTCCTCTGGGCTCCCACCACTTGTCACGGTCACATGCCAATCACTTGATTACATCAGGATCTGTTCCCCGGGGTCTCTCCCCTGATAGGGCTGAGAGCAGTCACACCCCAACCGCAACAAGCACGCCTAGCTCCCATGTTTTGGTTTCTGAAGCCCACTAAAGCCCACTAAAAGGAACCAGGATGCCTTGAAGAAATGGCTCAGAAATAGGGCAGGGAAAGTATAAAATAAACTCAGAACATCTTGAGATCAGAGACCCTATTTTGTTCATAGCTTTTTCTTCAGCATCTAGTGTGTGCCTTGTTGAATGACTGACTGAAATTCTTTGAAACTAAGTTTCCATGTGACCTGTCAGTGCAAGCCCCTACCTCACAGGACTGTTTAGAAATAAGATAAGGTATGTAAGGTCCATGGCACACAGAAGGTAACCAGTCCCCTTAGCTTCCTTCCCTTTGTATTCCAGTGAGTGTGAGAGCTGTCTTCTCCCTCTGGAACTGTTAGGGTGTGTCTGGAGGCTTGCTACCACATCTGGAATCATCTGCTCAGTGCTGTGGAAAGCTGGGTAACAGGTGGTTCCGTGTCTGCCCCACCCACCCATTGTGCTCTCTAACCCCAGATCTTTGGGCCAGTGATGCAGATTCTGAAGTTCAAGACCATAGAGGAAGTCGTTGGGAGAGCCAACAATTCCAAGTACGGGCTGGCCGCAGCTGTCTTCACAAAGGACTTGGACAAGGCCAATTATCTGTCCCAAGCCCTCCAGGCTGGCACCGTGTGGTAAGTGCCTCCCAGCAGCCTCTCGCAACCCAGGTAGAGATCCCCAAGCCAGGGTCTTCTGGAATCCACTACTCACATCCCAGAATTGGGGTGCCGGGCTTAGTTCCTCCTGGGTCAGGGTGTGGTGTAGCAGATGGGGATGTCCTTCCCCCTCTCCTCCAGATGAAACTTCCCTCCGGTGCATATGTCCGTGCAGCTGTTCTTGGGCAAGCAGATGGATGACTGGGGCTCCTTACCAAGCTGTAACAAGAGCAGGAGACCAGAGCTGAGGGCCCACATCTATGTAAACACTGGTCTTAAAAGCTTAGCACCTATGGCACACCCACTAGGATGGCTGTAATTTATTTATTTTTAATTTTTTTAAAAAAATTATTTTATTTTATTTTTGGCTGTGTTGGGTCTTTGTTGCTGCACGTGGGCTTTTCTCTGGTTGCAGCAAGTGGGGGCTACTCTTTGTTGTGGTGCGCGGGCTTCTCATTGTGGTGGCTTCTCTTGTTGTGAAGCACGGGCTCTAGTCATGTGGGCTTCAGTAGTTGTGGCTTGCGGGCTCTAGAGCGCAGGCTCAGTAGTTGTGGCGCACGGGCTTAGTTGCTCTGCGGCATGTGGGATCACCCTGGATCAGGGCTTGAACCCATGTCTCCTGCACTGGCAGGCGGATACTTAACCACTGCGCCACCAGGGAAGCTCCGATGGCTGTAATTTAAAAAACAGAAAATACCAGGTGTTGGTTAGGATGTGGAGAAACTGGAACCCTTACACATAGCTGGTGGGAATGTAAAATGTTGCAGCCACTAGAAAAATCTGGCAGTTCTCAATAAGTTAAACATAGAATTATCATAGGACCCAGCAATTCCACTCCTGGGTACATACCCAAGAGAAAAAAAACATACATCCACACAAAAAAGTGTATCTGAATGTTCATAGATTATTCACAATAGTCAAAAGGTGGAAATAACCTAAATGTCCATCAACTGATGAATGGATACACAAAATGTGGTTTATCTGTGCGATGGAATATTCAGCCATAAAAAGAAATGAAGTACTGATAACCTGCTACAACATGGAAAACATAATACTAAATGAAATAAGCCAGACACAGAAGGTCACATATTATATGATTCCATTATATGACATGCCCAGAATAGGCAAATCCATAGAGAGAGAAAGTAGATTAGGGGCTGCCAGAGGTTGGAGGAGGGGGGGGAATGGGGAGTAACTGCTTATTGGGTATAGGGTTTCTTTCTGGGGTGATAAATGTTCTGGAATTATATAGAGGTAATGGTTGCACAACATTGTGAATATATTATAAAGCACTGAATGTACTATAAAGCACCTTTAAAGTGGTGAGTTTTAAATTCAGTTAAAATTTAATAATTAAAAAAAATTGCCCCAAAAAGCTTAATACCCAATTAGCAAAAATGATTCATTGAAATGGGAAGGATGAGATGACTTATGGCTTTATTTCATGTGGCCTGCTTTTGACTTCTATATAGCTAGCTATTAGTAGGGTTCTACCCATCCATTTTTCTCAATAAAATTTTAGAACAATACAGGAGGTCCGAGGGGTATGATGCTTATCCTCCACCCCAAAAGTTACTTCTGAAATCTCATCTTAAATTATAGGGTCAACTGCTATGATGTGTTTGGGGCCCAGTCACCATTTGGTGGCTACAAGCTGTCTGGGAGCGGCCGGGAGCTGGGAGAGTATGGGCTGCAGGCATACACTGAAGTGAAAACTGTGAGTATGGGCACCTTCTCAGCCCTCTCCCTCGTGCTGGAGTCCATCAGTATTGACTGCTAGTTTCTTGTTTTAAGCCATGGAAGCTACCAAAGAGGGTAAAGACCCAGTCTCTGCTGTGTCTCATGAGGAATAAGTAGGGACTTGACCACCACTATGCCTACACAGTCCTTTGCTGGGCTTTGTTATACACTGAGTTCTGTAAAACCTGAGAGGAGGCAAAGATCCCAGTGGGCTGAAGCAGCGAGGAAAAACTTCTAATAAGAATCAAGCTACGAGGCATTAGATATCAAGGGGCGTATCCTTTGCTTCTGCAATCCTGAAGAACTAAGCAGAAATAGAAAGAAAGCTTTACTTCCATAAATAGCCATCACAGCATTCTCCAACAGGGAAAAATCAGATGTAACTTAAACGCCCAATAAATTATGGAATATTAAGTAGCTGTTAAAGTATTTTTGTAGAATATTTGATATGAAAAATGCTTATCCTTTAAAGTAAAAAAGGAGGATACAAAGTGATATATGCAGTATAAGCCCAACTTTAAAACTGTATATGCCCATATACAGATACTCAGATATCTTTATCAAAGTGAAAAAAGACAGGAAAGAAAGATACTAAGGTAAAAATGATTTTCTGTCTACAATGAATACTAATTATAATTTAACCAGGAAACATACTCACAAATGATATTTTAAGAAAAGAGAAATGGGCACAGGGCAAGCAAACCAGCCTGGGGGTGGGGGGCGGCGATGGGAGCAGGATGAGAAAGGGGGAACAGAGCAAGAAAAGGTAAACAGTGGTCTTCATTCAGTATATACTATATAGTGTGAAACTCTAATAAGATACAACCTAAGTTCTCAAAAAGATCACTGGAATAAAGTAAACATGTTTACTTGTTTATTGAAATGTTTCCATTATATACAAGAGGTGAGACCCAGATTTGATATTGACATTGAGATGTCATTAGCCTATAACTGTTTATCAAAACAATAGTTATGGAGGAGATTATTTAGGTATGGAGTGAGGGAGGAGGGAGGCCTAAGACTGA
Organism: Lagenorhynchus albirostris; assembly: GCF_949774975.1. Classification (NCBI taxonomy): domain Eukaryota; kingdom Metazoa; phylum Chordata; class Mammalia; order Artiodactyla; family Delphinidae; genus Lagenorhynchus; species Lagenorhynchus albirostris. Next base: position 72,438,125 of record NC_083108.1, read on the forward strand.
GCCCCAAGGAACTGCAGTATTTAAGGATTGACTGGAGGGCAGTGGAAGAGCCTGAAAAGGAGAGGCTTGAGTTGAGGTGATTTGTGGAGGAATCCAACTGTAAGCTGCGAATGCTGGGGCCCTCAGGAAGTGAGATGTTGGGGAGAACTCGAGAAGGCTTTTGAAGAAATGGCAGGACTTGATGGCTTAGGAGGGTTAGAGGATGTGGGTGAAGGGGGCAAAGCTGGTTCAGCCCAGCATCCACACTGTGCTTGGTGCTCATGATAAAGAGTCCTGTAAAAAAAAAAAAAAAAGTCCTGTATTTTGAGCTTTAGGAACTCGAATGATAACACTAACAAAAATAAGGATTTTTGTGTTATCATTCACTAACAAAAATGACTGTTGCATGCTAAAGGTCTCAGAAGTCAAGTTTGCAAGGGGGACTGATGAGAAAATTTCTTTTTATTTTTACTGAAAGTTTACTTTGTGCCGGGATCTGTGCTAGACTGTCTTATGTATGTTACATCATTTAATGCTCACAACAACCCCATGAAAGAGATATTGCTGTTACCCCATTTTACAGATGAGGGAACGAGTCACACAGAGGTGAAGCACTTGCCCAGTAGCGGGGAACGATGGGATTCAACCCCATATCCATCTGAATCTGGAACCTTCCCCCTAACACACTGAGACACCTGTGAGCTTGAGCACATTATCTTTTCCTGGCTCTGATTCTTGTGGAGGAACATACGGATCTCGGTCAGGGTCTCTCAGCCTTGGAACTGTGGACACTTGGGGTTGGATAATTCTTTGTGGTGGGGCTGTCATGTGCAGTGTAGGATGTTGAGCAGCATCCCTGACTTTTGCCCATTAGATGCCTGTAGCAACCCTCCCCCCAACTGTGACAATCAAAAATGTCTCCAGACATTGCCCACTGTTCTCTGGGGGGCACAGCTGTCCCTGGTTGAGAATGACTAGGTCAAGGGAAGGCAGAGTGTGATCTCATGCAGAACACAGCCCTAGCAGTTGCTGGGATTGGCCACTGGCCATCGAGATGTTAGAAGTCAGGAAAGCCCTTCTGTTTATAGCTCAGGCAGCACCCAGCTGAGGGGGCCTGCAGACCAAAGGGAAGCATGAAGATTTAACAGCTTCTCTGCACCCCTCTTACAGGTCACAGTCAAAGTTCCTCAGAAGAACTCATAAAGAACAATGCTGGCTTTACTCATCCAGTGATGGAAAGTTCAAGGAGATAAGCAACAAAACCAAGAAAAATGACCGTTGCATGCTAAAGGTCTCAAAAGAGAAATTCTGCCAGAAAAATCTCTTGGATCAAGAAAGTTCCAGAATTTGAATCAATAAATAGGGTGGGTGTGGGACAAAGGGTATATGGAAAGCCTTTTAAACTGCAACAATACTACTAGCTTTCAGGGTGATCTTTCAAAGATAGATTCAAATATCTCATCCATTCCATCTGAAACACTTCTGTAACTTGCCTTAATGGGGGAAGAAAAAGCCATTGTTTACCACTGTTCCATCTTTGAAGTAGCAACTAGCACCTTTCTTTGTATTCTGGACTAAAACTCATTAAAAACAGTGCTGCTCTTCACTTTTTAGGTAACTCTTCCTCCATCTCAACCCAAGGAGATGCTGTCACATAGATATGTTGTCCCCTCTGTGTGTATGTCACATTGTAAACAACTGTCACCCATCCCCTACTGTGGATAAATAGCCTTTGTTTCCTGCACGTAGTTAACAGATGTTTCCGGCCTGCCCATGTGTGGTGGGCCCAGTACGACACACCGAGGACGACACCCACACAAGTCTCCCAGCCCCTGCCCTCAGAGAGAGGGAGGTAAACCAGGAAACACACACTTGACACCCAAGGTTGGTTCTCAGTGTTTTAAGTTCAAAAACTTGGTCAGAACAAATGAGACAGATTCCTGCTGGACCAGTTTCATAAGAGATTAATTTGAAATCCAGATGTCAATTTACTCACTTTAAGTGAGGTCTGTATTTCCAATAGCTGGACCTTTTGAATCTTGTATCAAGAACACTGCCTTACTTTAGTCAAGGGACCTGGCAAATTAGTAATCAGTATTATTAGTAAATTAGGAATCAGAAGATTCCTTAGTGAGCAATGGAATTGGAGCAAAAAGAATTGAATCACAGTAGTAGTTTGTGAGTGATCACATTTGGGTCACAGATTCCTTTAAGAATTTGAGGCAAAGTTTGATCCTTTCCTGAGGAAAAAACACCTGTATAATATTTGCAGACAGTGTCAGGGAGTGATGGAGCTCACTGGTTGACCCCTGGCTTTATTTCACTGAGGCTAAGCCACATCTTGATAGGCGATCCCTATTCCACTAGAGATTAATTGGACTTCTTTGAATAGCACTTCTCAATTTTTGTCATATATGCATATACCTGTACTATCATTTCATTTTTTCTTTAAATTGACTCTTATTTAGATAAAAATTTTGAAAAATACCTTACTGCAATACCTAAAAAAGAACGGCATTTAACTGCCATAAATAGAAGACATTATAAAAAAGATGAAACAATGTTACTAAATTTAAAATAATGAAATACAAGTAAAGCTAATCTTTTAGATTTTATATATGTATGTATACAAATTAATCATTCTATAGCTGAAGTAAGTGTACCTCATTGAGGAGACAAGGATTTTATGACCAGTCAGCAGTAATGGGATATTCCAGTTGACGTTGCTTCAAGAAATGATTCTGTATTTTAGCTTTGATGATGAGCAGCAGCAACAGTGCCATTACACGTGAACCGAGCAGCAAAGGGCAGAGCTTTGAGCTCACTCCCGTTCTCCCATCTTCTCTGCAGCTTCTTAGGCTTAAGGTGGTACGCGGTGGCACCAGGTCAACTGAAACGTCTGTCCTCATGGCACTTGCATCTACCTGGGGAGAGAGGCATTAAACATAGGGATATAATAGGAAGAGGGTGTTCTGAGAGTGCAAAAGGGGATGCCTGGCCTAAGCTGGGCCTGGTGGAAGAAATGGTCACGCCCCTCTCACATGCATCCATCATAAACACTTACTGGGAGGTTACTGAGTGCTAGGTACTGGCGATGCAAAGACGAATAAGACTTGTAAGACACTATCTAGAAGCTCAGGATCTGGTGAGGGGAACAGAGTCTCAAAAGTGATGATTATAATATAATATAGATGCCAGATATTGACAATGAGAGCGATCAGGTAATGACATCATGGAAGGATAAGAAGGGCCCCTGCTGACTGCAGGCAGGGAAGAATGCTCCCTAGACAATACTCATGTATTTTACTTGCTTTCCAGGCTTCTTGCCAGAAGTTAAATTCTTGAAGGTTTGAGCCTGGGTTATTTGCCTATAATTTATGCCCTTTATGTAAATGGGAGTACCACTATTATCTGCTAAATATTTACCCTAAGCAATAATAAATGCATGTCAAAGTCTGATTTTCAGAAGTTAAAAACATGACTCCTATGTGAATATAAGATGAACACAGGTCAAAGATTTTACTCATTAATTAATAAGATGATGAAGCGGATAAACAACAAAGTCCTACTGTATAGCACAAAGAACTATATTCAATATCTTGTAATAAACCGTAATGGAAAAGAATATGAAAAAGAATATTTATAACTGAATCACTTTGCTGAACACCAGAAACTAACACAACATGGTAAATCAACTATACTTCAATTAAAAAGAAAAGATGATGAATCAGGTTCAAAAATCATTGAGGAACTGGCTGTCTGTGGGCGTTTTAATAAAGGTTTTTGCAGCAACGAAGACCCAACACAGGCAAAAATAAAATATATAAAAATAAATTAATTTAAAAAAAAGATTGCTAGGTTAGATACAAAACTGGTTAATGTCCTAGAAAGCAAGAAACAGTAACTAACCATGAGCATTTTGTTTTTACCAGATAGAAATCATTTGCAGCTGTACTGGACATAAATCTATATATAAATTATAGGTCACTTCACAGAGTGAGCTCTTAATTAGTTAACAGCAAATTCAAACAATGCTACGATCTCCTAGGGCAGAGTTGACAAGCTTTTTCTGTAAAAGGCCAAGGTGATAAACATGTTAGGCTTTTCAGGGTACATAACATCTGTCACATTTTCTTTTTTGGTTTTTAGTCCTTTAAAAATGGGGGAAAACCCAACATTCTTAGCTCGAGGGCCGTACAAAAATAGGCCACGGACTGGATTTGGTTTCCTGGCCGTAGCTTGCTGACCCTTGTCCTAGAAAATGAGAAAATCATTGGGTGGGCCTGTGAAATGGGGTCAGGCATGACTTTGAAAGGACATGCATTTATCTTCTTGGCCATATTTGTAAGTTTTGGATAATTTACAAATATGTAATCATTAAGACAAAGTTTGCCTTTGTACCACCTGAAGTCATCTCAGTAACACCACTGGTGGGCAAAACTTACTTTGGGAAACAGGATTCCTTGTACATCCCAGCGCCAAGAGTCTCCGTCCAGCAGTTCAGACTGAACAAATTCATAGCCTTCGGTTCACTGCTTCTCTGACAAGATTTGGGAACTGCCCAAGCCAACTTGGAGGAGATAAATGGGGGGACCTGAGATTACCATCCCCTTGCAACAATGTGTTAACAAATCATTCTGGCAATTTTTTTAGATTTTTAAAATTTTACCTTTTTTCCATTCATTTATCTATTCCTTGTTTCAGGAAGTCTTAAGTAGCACTTATCATAGGCTAGGTACTGTGCTAGGTAACTGCTTCCTCAGGGAGTAATGGTGGTGACATTACTGGCTCCCAATGCTTAGTCTAGCTGTGGAGATAATGAAACAAGCGATTGCACTAAAGTGAAGTGTCACAATAAAATGACTAGACGCTCCCAGATTGTGGGATTACAGTGTTGGGGGCTTTGTCACCCTCCATGCACTAAACACATTTTTTAATGTAATATTTATTTTGTTAATCATAATAAACACACTTTTAATGTTTTGTTATACTGGTTACAAGGAACAGTGAATTAGGAACTATAGAGGCAAAACTAGCATTATATTACCTAGTTTTGGTGTCTCTTTCACTGAGTTACAAGGTTCTGACTCTTCCACTCCTTGATTTTGTTCCCAGTCCACATTTCTCAGGCAAAAATAACAACTAAAATAAGGATAAGTTAATTTCTCTCTCAAGTAAAAGAAGTCCAAAGTTGGGCAGTTAAGGGCTATTAATGTGATTCCACAAAGTCTTTAAGCAACCTGGGATTCTACTATTTCAATGTTCCATTATCCCTAGAGTATGACCCTCATCCTCAAGGTTTAATATGGCTGCTAACATTCCAGCCATCACATCAACATTCCAGGGAGTAGGATGGTAAAAAGGACAAACAAAGGTGGGACACTCTTCTCTATAAGGCAGCTTCCCAGAGGTTGCCCACAAAACTTCCATTTATATGTCTTTGGACAAAATTAAGATACATGGCCACAACTAGCTGCAAAGAAGGATAAGGAATATTGTCTTTTTAGCCAGGGATCAGCGTGCCTAGCTAAAACTGAAGTTCTTAATTCTAAAGAAGAAAAGGAAAATGGATTTGGGAAGGCAAATAGCAATCCCTACCATGATGTGAAACAGTACCCTCAAAATTTTGGGTGATGCCTCTCCTATGCCTAACCTTACCACCAATTTAATCCAAATCTCATGATGTAGGGTGAGAGTACTGGGAAGATTTTCTGAACAGACAGTGTATTACTTAAGAATATTTTAGTTGCAAGTGTCAGAAAACCAAATTCAAACCAGTGTAAAAAAATGGTTCCTATGTTCCAAAATCCTTACATCTCAGCTTTGGCCATGGCTTGATTCAGAAGTTCAAAGAGTTTCCATCTCTTGGCTCCACCTCTGCCAGGTGGGCTTCATTTTTAGACCATACCCATTTTGGTTCTGGTGGGTCTGGATCCTTAGAAGAGCCAACTGACCTCAACAGCTCTCATCTCACACCCAGCCAGACTCAAGTCCACTGGCTAGGAGAAAGTCCCTTTTTGCTAGCCCCAGCAAAGAGGTTCATGCTAATTGGTCCAGCTGATGTGACATCCTGCCCCTCCCTCAACCAGTCACTGTGGCCAGAGGGTTGAGATGTGATGATTCACTTAGACCTGAGTCATAATGGTCCACAATTGTGGCCAGGACTGGAGTCCCCTCTAGTCCATCTGGGCTGAAAATGAGGGAGGGATGGATCCCCCAAAGAATACTGGTGCTCTTACCTGAAGGAGAAGACATAGAGATTGGAGAGTTTCCCGAGTTACTGCCGACCTTTTAATATTTCAGTGTTGCCAAAACCCCTGTTGGGGTGAATTGGAGAAAACAGAGGAATGTAATGTTTCTTGCCCCCAGTCCCTGTGAATTAGACTCATTGTAATTGTAAGAGAATCTGTTTTTCAAACTGACAAATAACAAAGGAAATGCTAGCTATTAAGAAATGTTTATAATGTTGATTCTGACATCCTAGACACATTAATCTCCTTGTGCTTTTAGTGACAAACCAGTTAGAACACTAGCTATCTAAGCAAAAAGATCTCAGGTTATAACCTAATCTCTCTGGGTATTTGGATATGGGTCAGTCACAGGAGTATTGGGTGTAAAGCTGCTGTTTCTGCCTTTAGCCTTGCCCAGTGCCCAAGAGGAAATGGCTGAATGAGGGACACAAGGAACTACGCAGCCCCGAGAACCGAGCTGATGAGGCGTTTTCTAAGTCTAGGCGCCACCTCGTGGTCAATAGGTACAACTACAGTGTTATCCTCTCTGAGAGCTGATAGGCTAGACCTACCAGGCTGGTGTCTTTCAAAGATGGTGTTACACAAATGATTTTATTTACAAAACAGAAAAAGACTCACAAACTTATGGTTACTAAAGAGTATAGTGGGGGGCGGGGAGATAAATTAGGAGTTTTGGATTAACATATACACACTACTATATATAAAATAGATAAGCAAGGACCTGTATAGCACAGGGAACTATATTCAAAATCTTGTAATAACCTATAATGGAAATGAATCTGAAAAAGATTATATATTTTATATATATATATATATATATATATATATATATATATATATCTGAATCACTTTTCTGTATACCTGGAACACAACATTGTAAATTAACTATACTTCAATTTTAAAAATGGTTAAAACAAGCAAAACAAAACAAAACATGGTGTTACATACAACAAAACTGTATATGGGCAATACCTAGCAGGCAAATGCAATGAGAGAATCAAGAGGCCAGGGTCACATACCCAGAATAACTGAAAACAGGGACTCCAACAAAAACTTGTTTATGAATGTTCACAGCAGTACTATTCATAATAGCCAAAAGGTGGAAACAACCCAAATGTCTATCAACAGATGAATGGATAAACAAAATGTGGTCCATTCACATAATGAAATATTATTCAACCATAAAGAAGTAATGAAGCACTGATACATGCTATAATATAGGTGAACCTCAAAAACATGATGCTAAGTGAAAGAAGCTGAACATAAAAGGCCACATATTGTCTGATTCCATGTTTATGAAATGTTCAGAATAGGTAAATCCATAGAGACAGAAAGTAGATTGGTAGTTGCCAGGGGCGGGGGAAAGGAGGAAAGGGGATGGATAATAGATATGGGTTTCCTTTGGGGATGATGAAAACGTTTTCAAACTAGATAGAGGTGATAGTTGCACAACACTGTGAATGGACTGAATGTCACTGAATTGTTTACTTTAAAATGGTCAATTTTATGTGAGTTTTACCTTAATTTAAAAAAATTAGCCGCATTACCTCTGGGCCTCCATTTCCTCACGATCCCTACAGTAACATCCAGTTCTCACTCAGCTCTTTTGTGAAGAATAAAAGGGAACTGATATTCATTTACATTGATTTTATTAACCCTTTTCTGAAAAGGAAATAAACAAACACGGTAAAAAAAATGTTCAGTGAAATATACCCCTAGCTCCCAATCTGGTGGCCCCAGGAAGAAATATTTACTGTGTATCTACTAAGTGCCAGGTGATGCTGATGCTGCTGGTCTGGCGGCCACACTTTGCGAACCACCGCCTGAGGAAAAAATGTATCAGGTCGTTCTTTGACCCTTCCATACAGAAACCCTCATTTCCTTAATATGAGAGGGATCTGAACTTCCTTCAGAAAGACTTGTGTTAGCTCTTTATTTTTTATTTTGAAATTATTTCAAACTTAGAGTTTTGAGAAAAGTACAATCATCTCTCATATACTCTACCCAAATTCATCCATTTTTAGCATTTTCTCCCATTTGCTCTATCCCTTCTTACCCCCCTTCCCAACTCCCATTATATATTTTCTTTTTTTTCTGGACCATCTATGAGTAAGTTGCAGGCATCATGCCCATTTACTTCTTAATACTTTAATGTGTTTGAATTTTTATCTTGGATACTCCCTTAAGTAACCACAGTTCAGTTACCTAATACAGGGAATTTCATTTGATACACACTGACCCAATACTTGTGGGAGCTTTTGACAACACTAGGAACATCTGAGGAACAGGATTATCCTGGGGGAAGCTGCTGATATTTCCTGGTCCTACTCTGCCTCCTTAGAGACTCTTATATGCCAGCTATGATCCCGGAAGAGGGCCCTCACCCAAACCATGTTGGCACTCTGGCCTCAGACTCCTATCCTCCAGAACTGTGAGAAATACGTTCCTGTTGCTTCTAAGCCACCCTGTTTGTGGCATTTTGTTGAAGCAGCTCGAATAGACTAAGATAGCACCTGACCTTCACTCATTTCTGACTCCTGCTGATTCCTCTCTTCAATCCCATTGCAAAGGGTAGAGATAAGGATATCAGTTCAGTATATTACCTGGCAATAACAACAATAAAAACCATCATCACCATAATCATCTGAGCATTTAATGGTTTATTTTTAAAGCTATATCAAAATGTCATGTTCCTGTGTCTCGTTTCAGGTAATCTCTGTGTCTTGTTTCTCAGCTGAAAAGTGGGAATCACAGTCATCAAATGAGATATTGTAACTCTTTGGAAATTGTGCCTTTTCAGAATCTTACTTTCCCCTTGGGGCTTCAAAAGGCTACCAAGTGAAGTGGTGGTTTAATGGGTATAGAGTTTCACTTTTGCAAGATAAAAAAGTTGTGAATATACTTAAAACTACTAATTCATACACTTAGAAATAATTAAGATGGTAAATTTGATGTTTTACGGTTTTTACCAAAATAATACTTAAAAAAAAAAAAAACTACCAAGTGAGACATCTGAGGAGTTGTCCCAGAAGAGGGATGATGTTTCTGTGGCTCCCAAAGGAGAGACCCGAGCCAGTCGGTGAACAGTGAGGGAAGCAAGCAGGAAATCTCTGGCAATGGGCAGAAAAAGCTGCATGTGGGAAGGTTCACGCCAGGTCAAGGGAAGTGCTCCAGCAGGGGCTGAGGAGCCGCAGAAATGCAGAGCTGCACTGTGGGCACAGGGTTGGACTTGATGATTGCTAGGGTCCCTTCCACCTCAAGAGGCTGAAGGATTTGAACTGAGTCAAGTTGAGCAAATGCTAGAACTTTCCATTCACAGACTGTCAAATTTTATTATGCTATATTTGAGGAACAGAAATTTAGGTAAAAAACCAGTGCATGCTCTCATGCTACAGGAGAATATAACTTGGTATGACTTTTCTGGTAGGAATCCACTGCTAAAAATTTATCCAAGATAACAAATGGACAAGTGGACAAAATATGTTTATTTCCTAAGTGCTCTTTCCAAGCACTATTTGTGATAGCAGAAAACTTCAAACAACTTAAATGTCCATTAAGTGACCACTCGGTGACACTCAGAGGGTCGAGACATCAATCTGAGTATCAAGCAGAAGGGAGATGTTTGGGGCGGGATGAGGGACAGCAAGTACCAAGAGAGACTGGATGCTGCTCCTCTTTGCTTCTCTCCACAGCCTTCTCCTTTCTCTGCAGGTTGGCTTTCACTGCTTTAATATTCATGCAGCAGACGATGACTGCCTCAGCCTGGACAGCACGACTCACGGTTGGCTTAATGTTCCAGTCTCAGTTCCCATGAGCTTCTGATAGGTCCAGCTTGGCCCAGAAGTCCATTCCTGAGCCAGTCAGCTGTGGCTGCAGGATGGGGCCACATGGTACTCACTAGATGTTAAGCCCATCCCCTAAGCAGGGGCTGTTGGGTGATGGGCACCCTGGAGGTGTCTACACTCACTCATCAGTGTGGTCCAGGACCAACTGGCAGCATCTATAGCACCAGGCAGCTTCTTAGCAATGCAGATTCCCAGGTTCCACCCCATACCTAATGAATCAAAATCTGCATTTTAATAAGGTCCTCAGGGGTCAGTCTGCATTAAAGTTTGGAAGACACTGATTTATCACAAGAAAGGATGGTTCCTTCCCATTTTCTTCCTTCCTTCCTTCTTCCTCCACCCCCTTTCCTCATTAAAATGCCTTTACTGAGGTATAATTCACATACCATACAATTCACCCATTTATTTAAAGAGTACAATTGAATTTTTTTAGTATGTTTACAGAATTATACATCTATCACCATAATAGATTTTACAGCATTTTGACTGCTCTAAAAAGAAGCCTGTACTCCTTGGCTGTCATCCCTTAATCCCCCCCCACTCCCCCCACCCCAGCCCCTGGCAATCACTAATCTACTTTGTCTCTAGGGATTTGCCTACTCTGGATATTTCATGTAAGTGGAGTCATACAGTATGTGACCTTTTGTGTCTGTCTTCTTTCACTTTTTTTTTTTTTTTTTTGGCTGTGCCTGGCAGCTTGCAGGATCCTAGTTCCCCGACCAGGAATCAAACCCGGGCCCCCTGCAGTGGAAGCACAGAGTCCTAACCACTGGACTCCCAGGGAAGTCCCTGTTGGGAGTTTTTAAAAATTACAGATTCAATTTCATTACTGGTAATTGGTCTCTTTATATTTTCCATTTCTTCCTGCCTCAGTCTTGGTAGATTGTACATTTCTAGCAATATACCCGTTTCTTCTAGGTTGTCCATTTTATTGACATATAATTGTTTGTAGTAATCTCTTATGATCCTTTGTATTTCTGTGATGTTGGTTGTAACTTCCCTTTCATTTTTAATTATTTATTGGAGCCCTTTTTCTTTTTTTCTTGATGAGTCTGACTAAATTTTCTCTTTTCAAAGAAACACCTCTTAGTTTCATTGATCTTTTTTGTTGCCTTTTTAACCTCTATTGCACTTATTTCTGCTCTGATCTTTATGATTTCTTTCCTTCAACTAATTTTGAGTTTTGTTTGCTCTTCTTTTTCTAGTTCCTTTAGGTGTAAAGTTTGGTTGTTTGAGATTTCTTTTCTTGTTTCTGAGGTAGGCTTGTATCACTATAAACTCTCCTCTTAGAACTGCTTTTGCCGCATCCCATAGATTTTGGATCACTGTGTTTCCATTTTCTTTTGTCTCCAGGTATTTTTTTATTTCCTCTTTGTTTTCTTTGGTGAACAATTTGTTCAGTAGCATATTGTTTAGTCTCCACATGTTGGTATTTTTTGCCATTTTTTTCTTGTATTGACTTCTAGCTATCACTGTGGCTGGAAAAGATGCTTGATATAATTTCAGTTCTCTTAAATTTATTGAGACTCGTGATCTTTCCTGGAGAATGTTCCATGTGCCCTTGGAAAGAATTTTCAGTCTGCAGCTTTTGGATAAAAAGTTCTACTTACATCTATTAAGTCCATCTGGTCTAATGTGTCACTTAAGGCCAGTGTTTCCTTATTGATTTTCTGTCTGGATGATCCGTCCATTGATGTAAATGTGATGTTAAAGTCCCCTACAATGATATGTTACTGTCAGCTTCTCCCTTTATATTTGTTAGTATTTGCCTTATGTATTTAGATGCTCCTGTGTTGGGTACATATATAATTGTTGTATCTTCTTATTGGCTAGATCCCTTTATCATTATCTAATGTCCTTCTTTGTCTCATTATGGTCTTTGTTTCAAAGTCTGTTTTGTCTGATATAAGTATTGCTATCTCAACCTTCTTTTTATTTCCATTTGCATGGAATACCTTTTCCCATCCCCTCACTTTCAATCTGTTTGTCTTTAGATCTGAAGTGAATCTTTTGTAGGCACCATATATATGGGTCTTTTTTTTTTTTAACCATTCAGCCACTCTAAATCTTTTAATTGGAGCATTTAATACATTTACATTTAAAGTAATTATTGATAGATATGTATTTGTTGCCATTGTGTTAACTGTTTTCTGGTTGTTTTTGTAGTTCTCTTTTGTTCGTTTTCTGGTTGTTTTTGTAGCTCTCTTTTGTTCGTTTCTTCTTCTTTTGCTTTCTTCCTCTGTGATTTGATGGCTATCCTTAGTGTTGTTTGGATTCCTTTGTCTTTCTTGTGTGTGTATCTATCATAGGTTTTTGGGTTGTGGTTACTATGAGGTTTATATATAACAATCATATATACATATGTGATTATTTTAAGTTGATCTGTTAAGTTTGAACACATTCTAACCACCCTGCATATTTACTCACCACTGCGTTTAATATTTAATGTTTTTGAAACCATATTTTATGTCTTTTTGTTTTGCGTAGCCCTTAACTACTGATTATGGATATAGATAATTTTACTACTTTTGTCTTTTAACCTTTCTACTAGCCTTATAAGTGGTTGACCTACTACCTTTACTGTATATTTGCCTTTACATTTTTCCTTTAGTAATTTTTATATTTCTAGTTGTGGTCTTTTCTTTTTTTAAAGATTTCTTTATCATTTATTTATTTATTTAATTTATTTTTGGCTGCATCGGGTCTTAGTTGCGGCATGCAGGATCTTTCATTGCAGTGCACAGGCTTCTCTCTAGTTGTGGCATGTGGGTTTTCTCTTTCCTAGTTGTGGCACACAGGCTCCAGGGCATGTGGGCTCTGTAGTTGTGGTGCGCGGGCTTAGTTGCCCCGTGGCATGTGGGATCTTAGTTCCCTGACCAGGGATTGAACCCACATCCCCTGCATTGTAAGGTGGATTCTTTACCACTGGACCACCAGGGAAATCCTGTGGTCTTTTCCTTTTCACTCAGAGAAGTCCCTTTCACATTTCTTGTTAAGCTGGCTTATTGGTACTGCACTCTTTTAGCTTTTGCTTGTCTGTAAAACTCTTTGTCTTTCCTTCAAATCTGAATTATAACCTTGCTGGGTAGAATATTCTTGGTTGTAGGTTTTTTCATTTCATCACTTTAAATATATTGTGCCATTTCCTTCTGGCCTGCAAAGTTTCTGCTGAAAAGTCAGCTGAGAGTCTTATAGGAGTTCCCTTGTATGTAACTACTTCCTTTTCCCTTGCTGCTTTTAATGTTCTCTCTTTAATTTTTTTTCTATTTTAATTACAATGTGTCTTGGTGTGGACCTCTTTGTGATGATCTTGTTTAGGACTCTGTGCTTCCTGGTCCTGGATGTCTGCTTCCTTTCCTTGGATAGGGAATTTTTCAGCTATTATGTATTCAAGTAAGTTCTCTGCCTCTTTCTGTCTCTCTTCTCCTTCTGGGACCCTATAATGTGAACTTCAGTATGCTTGATGTTGTCCCAGAGGTACCTTAAACTATTCTTATTTTTCAAAATTCTTTTTCCTTTTTTGTGTTCAGTTTGGGTGATTTCCACTACTCTGTCTTCCAGTTTGCTGATCTGTTCTTCTGTATAATCTATTCTATTGTTGATTCCTTCTTGTGTATTTTTTTTTCATTTTTTTTAATTAATTAATTTATTTATTTATGGCTGTGTTGGGTCTTCGTTTCTGTGCGAGGGCTTTCTCTAATTGTGGGAAGCGGGGTCCACTCTTCATCGCGGTGCGCAGGCCTCTCACTATCGCGGCCTCTCTTGTTGCGGAGCACAGGCTCCAGACGCGCAGGCTCAGTAATTGTGGCTCATGGGCCCAGTTGCTCCGCAGCATGTGGGATCTTTCCAGACCAGGGCTCGAACCCGTGTCCCCTGCATTGGCAGGCAGATTCTCAACCACTGAGCCACCAGGGAAGCCCTTGTGTATTTTTTATTTCCACTATTCTTTGGCTGTTTGGTTCTTCTTTATATTTTGTTAAGCTTCTGTGTTCATCCATTCTTCTCCTGAGTTCATTGAACATCTTTATAATCATTACCTTGAATTCTTTAATGGTTAGATTACTTACCTCCACTTTGCTTAGTCTTTTTCTAGGGTTTTACCTTGTTCCTTTGTTTGGAACATATTCCTCTATTGCTTCATTTTGCCTAATTCTGTTTTTAGTTCTATGTATTAGGTAGATTGGATACAATTCTCAATCTTGGAGAAGTGGCCTTATATAAGAGATGTCCTGTGGGGCTTAGCAGCACCTTCTCCTCTGGTTACCAGAGCTATACACTCTAGGGGTGCCCCCATGTGGGTTTCATGGGTCCATCTGTTGTCACAGGGCTGACTACTTTGAGCACACTGGTAGGCAGGGCTGGCCTCCAGCCCAGTTGGCTGCCAGGCCCTGCCTTGTGTGGAGGCTGCTGGCCTACTGGTGGGCGGGGCATATCCCTGCATGGCTGGCTGTTCAGCTTGGGGATCCTGGGATCCCCAACTGGCTGGTGGCGGTAAGGCCCTGGTACTAATAGGCTAGTAGGAGGACTCCAAAATGGCACTTGGCAGAACCAATGTCATGGTAGAATGAGCTCCTAAAAATGGCTGCCACCAGAGTCTGTGTCCCCATGGGGAGTCCCAGTTGACTCCTGCCTCTCCTGGAGGCCCTCCGAGATCAGCAAGTGGGTCTGACCCAGGCTCCTTTCAAATTATTGCCTCTGTACTAGGTCTCAGAGCATGTGAAATTTTGCATATGTCCTTTAAGAGCCAAGTCTGTTTCCTATAGCCCTCTGGTTCTCCCATACAGAAGCCCCTCTCATCTTCAAAGCCAGACGTTTTGGGGCTGGACTCTTCTGGATGGCCTACCCTGAAGGTGTGGGTCTTAACTATACTGTATCTCTGCCCCTCCTATCTGCCTGGTTGTGGTTCCCTTTCTTTTTTTTTTTTTTCTTTTTGGCCACACTGCACAACTTGTGGGATCTTAGTTCCCTGACCAGGGATTGAACCCAGGCCCTTGGCAGTGAAAACACAGTCATAACTACTGGACCTCCAGGGAATTCCCTGTAGTTCCTTCTTTCCATCTTTAGTTGTGGAAAATCTGCTAGTCTTCAGGTCATTCTCATCAATAGTTGATCTGTAAATAGTTGTAATTTTGGTGTGCCGATGGTTGGAGGTGAGCTCTGGGTCTTCCCACTCCATCATCTTGGCCACACCCATAAATGTCTAATTCAAAGACACCCAGTCTACAGTATTTCCTTATAGCAGCCCAAGCTATGACAGATTTTGGTGCTGAGAAGTGGGGTGCTGCTATAACAATTACCTAAAAATGTGGAAGCAGCTTTTGAACTGGGGAAAGGGTGGAGGTTGGAAGAATTTGGAAGTACATGCCAGAAAGATAGATGTTTCTGGTGAGGGCTCAGAAAGAAAAGAGGAGAGGTGGAGAGAAAGCTTTCATTTTCTTAGCAAACACATAAATAATCATGAAAAGAGTGTTGGCAGAAATATGGATGGTAAGGTCCACTTTGTTGAGGTCTTAGAGGGAAATGAGGAACACGCTGTTGGACAATGGAGAACAGACGATCCTTGTTATAAAGTGGCAAAGAACTTGGCTGAACTGTGCCCTAGTGTTTTTGCAAGGTACAGCTGGAGAACAATGAAAATGAATATTCAATAACTGAATTATTTTGCTGTACACTTGAAACTAACACAATATTGTAAGTCAACTATACTCCAATAAAATTTAATAAAAAAGAAAAAATCCTGCTGCAAGTAAAAGATCAAAGTTAAATATTTAAGTCATATTTGTAAAAAAAAGAAAATGAATATTCAGTGAAGAGATTTATAAATAAAGTGTTTGAAGAGTAGCTTGCTTCCTCCTGACTGCTTACAATAAAATGTGAAAGGAAAGAGATGACTTAAAGAAGGAATTGTTAAGCAAAGGGAACCAGAATTTAATGCTTTGGAAAATTCTCAGCCTGTCCATATCCCAAAAAATGAGCAAATGTGTTTGGAAGAGAACACTAAAGGGTGTGGATGGACTATCAAATGATAAGAGATTATTGGATTACAAGAACAGAAACACTGCCTGTTTGTGCTGAAGGGGACTAAGATGGGAAGAAATGCTTTCAGATGTTGATTCTACAGGACAGGATGATAAAGCTACTTGGCTATGAATGTGCACTATTCAAGAAAGGGGAAGAATGATCCCAAAAGCAATTCAGAAATCATCAGGGCCATCACCTTGGTTTCAACAGGACAGACAGGCTTCATCTGAAGTCATGGGGGCAGGACCCTTGCCTGGGCAGAGCTGCAAAGGCAGGACCACAACCCAGTGGATCGGGAGGGCAGAGCATCAAACCAAAGAGGATTATTCTCGAGCCTTAAGATCTAAAGGTATTTGCCTTGCTAGAATTGGACTTGGTTGGGACCCATCACTCCTTTCTTCCTTCTGATTACTCCTTTCTTTCTTCTGGTTACTCCTTTTTGGAATGAGAATGTCTACCCTATGCCTATCCCACAACTGTATTTTGGAAGTAGAGAACTTATCTGGTTTCACAGGTTCACAGCTAGAGAGGAATTTTGTTTCAAGATGAATCATACCTAGAGTGTCACCTATATCTGATGTAGATAGTATTTAGATACTTTATTTTTTTAAGGAAGGCTTTATTCTTTTTTTGACTGCACCACACAGTATGTGGGATCTTAGTTCCCTGACCAGGGATCGAACCCATGCCCCCTGCAATGGAAGCATGGTGTCTTAACCACTGGACCACCAGGGAAGTCCAACAGTATCTAGATACTTTAGACATTAGAGTTGATTCTGAAGAGTTAAGACTTTGGAGCTGTTGGAATGAAGTGAATATATTTTGCATGTGAGAAGACATGCATCTGCAGGGCCACATATTTTGTAATAGCAGCCTGAACTGACAAAGACAGATCATGTTTTCCTTACAGGACCCTGGGTTTGATTTTGCTTGAAAGCCATAGCTTAATTTTAGCCCTGGTTGCCATCTAGAGAGACCAAAAAATTTCAAAATCATCAAGTCCTGACTCCTTATTGTTCAATAATTTATCTCTCTTCTCCCATTTTACTACAAGAAGCAAGACGAAACCAGGCAGCACCTTCTGCTTGGTAACTGCTTTAGTTAGATCACCCAGTTCACTAGGAACATTTTCTCTTTCCACATACTTGCAGATGATACTATTGCTAAACCTTCTGCCACTTCATAACAAGGATCCTCTTTCCTTCAGTTTCCAATAACATGTTCCTTACTCCCTTTTGAGCACTCATTGGCAGCATCATCAAAGTCCAGATTCCTACTAAGTTTGTTCAAGATAATTTAGGCTGTCTCTAACACACTCCTCAAAATCTTTCCTGCTTCTGTCCACTGCCTGGTTCCAAACCACTCCCACATTTTAGGTAGTTGTTATGACAGCACCCCATTTCCAGGCACCAAAATCTGTATTAGTTATCTATGCTGCATGACAAATTGCCCCTAAATTTAGTGCTTTAAAAACAGTTATTATCTCACAGTTTCTGTGGGTCAGGAATTTGGACACAGCTTAGCTGGGTGCCCCTGGTACAGAAGGTTGCAATCAAGTTGTTGGCCAAGGCTGCAATCATCTCAGGGTTCAACTAGGTGAGGATCCATTCTAAGCTCACTTATGTGACCACTGGCCAGGCCTCAGGTTCTCACTGACAGTTGGTGAGACATTAGTTCCTTGACATATGGAGCCCTCTATTGGGCAACTATAGTGTGCTGACTAGTATCCCCTCCCCCATTCATGTTCACATGGAACCTCAGAATGTGGAAATAGGGTCTCTGCAGTTGTAACTAGTTAGGTTAAGATGAGGTCATACTAAATTTGGGTGGGCCCTAAATCCAATGACTGCTGTCCTCATAAGAAGAGAGAACATAGAGGCACACAGAAAAGGTCATGTGGAGATGGAGGCAGAGACTAGAATAATGTACCTATAAGCCAAGGAATGCCAAGGACTGCTGGAAGACTCCACTCTTCCCTAGAATCTTCAGAGGGTGCCCTTATGACACCTGGATTTCAGACTTTTGGCCTCCAGAACTGTAGAGAATTTCTGTTGTTTTAAGCCACCCAGTTTGTGGTAGTTTGTTATGGCAGCCCCAGGAAACTAATAAAGCAGCTCACATTTTTGACCTGGCTTTCCTCAGAGCAAATAAGCAAGAGAATAGGAGAGAAAGGGGTACTCAAGATGGAAGCCACAGACTTTTTGCAACCTAATCTCAGACATGCCATCCCATCATTAGAAGCAAGTCACTCGGATCAGCCCACGAGCAGGGTGAGGGGATTAAACAAGATCATGAATACCCAGAGGTGGGCATCATTGAAGGCTATCTTAGGCTATCTACTACCTCCCCAGCAAAAAAATGGAAAAAATGGAGGAAACCTCTCCTTCCTCTGCCTTCTCCATTCCTTGATTCCTTCAACAAATATTTATTAAACACCTACAGTGGGCCAGCTGTTGGGGATGTGACCAATAATACAGACAAGGTTCTTTCCCTTGAGAGTATTTAGTCTAGTGTGGGAGAGAACACTAAAGAAAAAAAGCAAGTGGATATATAAATTAAAATTGTGATAAGTACAAGGAAGTAAATTATGAGGTAATAGGAATATCTGATTTAGATTGAACCAAGGGTCAGGCCTACTCTTTCTGATAAAATAGTATTTCGAATGTGGTTGAAGACTGTGTAGAAATTGGGCTGTGTGTGTGTGTTGGGTGGGGAGAGTACGTCTCTAGATAGAGAGATAGTACGTGCAGATAACAGCCAATAAGTTTAACTGCCAGACTCAGAACGTTTAAGGCAGGGATTTCATCTCTGCATCTCTACTATGTAGCACAGTGCCCGGCACAGAGAGGCACTTGATAAATTCTTACTGAATGAATCCAAGGTACCTTCTATTTCCTAACTGTTATAGATAATGTCAATTCAAGTCATTTTGAAGTTTTCTCCCAAAGTTCACTGCTGGATCACTGTTCTTATTTGTATTAGGTAGCATAAACAAAGCTGCTATAATAAAAAGACGTAAATAGATAAAAGCTCAACACAAGAGGTTTTTTTTTTTTTTTCCCCCTCATATAACAATGCTGAGTGGGTGTTTAGGTCAAAAGGGCAGAGTTCTCCTCCACCCAGGTATCTTCCATCTTAAAGCCTTGCCTTCTCCAGAACCTGGTCATCATCTTCCAGCTGGCAGAGTAAGTAAGAGCATCTGTTGACAGGTTTTCTGGGCCAGGCCTGGATATGTGCACATCCCTTCTGCTCACTTTCCATTGGGGGAGAGCATAGGCATATGGCCACTTTAAGGGGGTTGAGGAATGTACTGTAGGTGTATGGCCAACAAAGAGAACAACTAAATAAGTCAAATACTTGACTTATTCTCTGGTACATTACTCAAGAACCTCAAATTAACCAGATAAAAAAGAACTCTGGATTCCCTGCTTTCACTCTCATCTGAGTCTTTCATTCACTGAATGGCACCACCATCCATGCACGTTGCTTAAGGCAGTCTCCTGGAAGTTATTCTTGATTTGTTTTTGTTTTTTTGGCCGTGCTACATGGGATGTGGGATCTTAGTTCTCCACCAGGGATCGAACCCATGACCCCTGCAGTGGAAGTGCAGAGTCTTAACCACTGGACCGCCAGGGAAGTCCCCTTGATTTGTTTCTTATTTTCATCTTCCACGTGGAGTCCTTCAGGAAGCCCTTTCAACTCTACCTCCAAAACATATCATAAACCCATCTATTCTATCTTTACTGCCACTTTCTTAGTTCAAGCTTCATAATAATCTGGGTTATTCCAAAAGCATTTTAATAACTTTCCATGTCTCCACTTTCTCTTGCCAATATTTCATTCTCCATACAGCAGAGTCTTATCTTTTAAAACATAAATTTGATCATATCACTCTTTAGTTTAAAACCTTCCAGTGGCTTAGAATAAAACCCAAAGTTCTCACCATGACCCCTAAGGGTGTATATGATACAACCTCTGCCTACCTCTCCAACCTCATCCTTTATCACTCTCTGCTACTAACCCTGCTCCAGCTACAATGATCTTGCTGCTCCTTGACCACATTTACCTTACTTCCACTTTAAGACTTTTGCACTTGCTGTTCCATCTGCTCAGAAATCCCCTTGGATTTCCAATAGACAGTTCCTTCTCTTTAGAGGTCTCAGCTTCAAGGTTACGGCCTGGGAGACCTTCCCTGATCATCTACTTGGAAAAAGCCCCCACACCCAGTTATTCTCTTACCTCAGCATCCTATTTATTTGCTTTTTAGTATCCACAAACTCTGTTTTTCCCTCTTTATTTTCTGCTTTCCTTTCTTCAAAATAAGATCCATGAGCAGGTACCGTGTCTTTTTTCTGTTTCCCCAGGGTCGAGTAGGCGTGGCACACAGCTGTGCTCAGTAAATAAGTGAATGAATGAAGAGGCATCAAGAGGTAATTAACCAAAAGCTCCTGCAAGGTTCTTTGACAGATTGTTGGTGTCGTGTAAGGAGCACAAACCTGGGTTCCGGTTCGGACTTGCCCACTTCTCAGCTGTGCGCAAATGAGTGCCGCTCTCTGAGGGCCTCAGTTACTGCATCCGTTAACAGGAAATAAGCACATACTTACCTGAAAAGGCCAAATGCCTACTTTATAAAGGAGAAAGGAACTAAGAGAAGAAAAGAGCTTCACGTAAAATAAACGCTCCGTATATATAACTTATTATACATAATTGTTTTTACCGTAGGACCCGCCCGTGGCCTCAGTTTCCTCTTCTCTATCACTAGTCGATATCCCCGGCTCCTGCCGCAGGGTGTTTCTGGCGCCACAAATCTCGTCCGCGGCGCTAGGAGAAAAGAGAAACGCTCCCGCAGCCACTAGAGTCCGGTGGTGAGGCCCAATAGCCCCGCCCCGCGAGCCTGAACCTTTTACGTCATCAACTCGGCGCCAGCGCTGCGGAGGGCCCGGGGGCCTATCCTGGGTGTGGCGCCACCTTGGGGAGGCCTTGGCGGACGCCTGCAAGTCAACTGCTTGGTTCGGGGGCGGCTCGGAAACCACAGCTGACCGTGACGAGGGGCGCGTGGAGCCGTGGGGACACGAAGTCGGGCGGCAGGAGAGGCGGCCCGGAGCTCAGGCAGGGCACAGCGCCGGCAAGCGGGCGCTGGCGGGGCTGCCCGGCGCGGGTGTCCCGGCGATGTGTGGCGCTGAAGCGGCAGCGGGAGCAGCGGCGGCGGCGGCGGTGGGCTCGGCCTCGGCTTCGCGGCGGTGCCGGCGGCGGAGGCGGAGGCGCAGGCTCCTACTCAGGACCTGGCGAACCCGGGCCTAAGCGGCGGCCCCGCGAGGCCCCAGCACATCGCCCCGGATCGGGGCCTTCCCCGCCTCGCCCTGCCCCGGGAGCCTGCCTCCCCGGCCGGGGATGAGGCCGGGAGGCGGCCGCGCGGGGCCCAGCACAAAGGCTTGTTCCCGGGGGCCGCTGCCGCCGCCGCCCCCAGCCTAGAGCCGCCCGCCGAGGCCGAGCCGGCGCCGGGGCCGTCATCCCCGCAGGTCCCCGGGGGCGGCTGCTGCCCGTCTCCCCGAGACCCAGGGCCCCGAGCGCTGAGCCCCTTGTTCCTTCGGCTGCGGCGGGATCCGGCAGCTGCGCAGCCTCCGCTGCTCCCGGCCGTGCGGGCCCCGCGGAGTATGTGGGAGGAGAGCGACATGGAGAAAGCCATCAAGGTAAGGGAGAGATGCCCCCTTCCTCCCCGCTTTGTCTCTGTGACATTCCTCTCGGCTCCAACCTCAGAAAGCGGAGAGAACTTGGAGCAATTCCCGGGTTTCGGTTTTCACTGGGTTCCGTGGACTGCGTTTTACAGCATTGGGGCGAAGAGTTTGTGTGTGTAGGGAGGGACATCCGACTCTCTCCGACTTACCTGCTTAAAGCAGGGATATGATTCCCCGCTTCGCTAGAATGGAAGGTGAGTGGCGTGGAGATACTTGATGTGAGTAGGACGGAGGGGGCCCCACTGCTGTTTTCGATCATTCCCCAAGTGCCATTAGAATTTGTTTTCAGATGATCTGCTGCAACACCACTTGGAGAGCTGGACCTTACCCATCGCTCCAGATTTGTTTTAAATCTGCTGCTGCGGAAGGAGGTGATCGCCTTCTTACAAACCTGTCCTTTGGCAAATAAGTTGTTCTCACTTTTCCGTGTGGTCCCTCCCCTATTCCTGTTTCCTTTTCCTTCTCCTCCTAGGTAGCGCTAAGTTTATTTAGAAGGAGCTAATGGTGTCCTGTAAGTTACTGCTCTGTTAACCAAAATAAAAGCAAATATGTGTGTTCCAAAGTGTCCCAAATAAAATGACACATTTTTTAAAACCTGCTTTTTACTCTTTTTTAAACAGGCAGACATTGAGGCATTCAGTCACAGGAGTCAGAAAGTTATTATTTAGCTGTACTTAGGAAATTAGGTTCTTATGTGAATTGAACACTAAATCTTAAAGTTTGATATGTATTATTTACTTATTTTACAGTATTAGGTCAACTCTGTGCATTTAAGAATTTCATTTTCCCTTGAGGGACAGGCAACTTGGGGTTATTTTCCCCATCAAGACACAATCACTACAGTCAATAACTAATTAATAACTTATACATCTAACAATTTTGGGGGTGGTAAAGTTTATAGAAGTCATCAGTCACTTCAAAGAAAATTCACCATTTAAACGAGGCATCAAAACAGAACATACACATTAAGGAAGATCAAACTTTAAATAATAGAAATAAAGGTTCTAAAAGACTACTTTGATAGATACATTCTTTTTCTTTTGGTTTGGATTTTATTGGTACAGCGTCGTGAATTGCCTAAAGTTATGTGATTGGGTTGTGAATCAAAATATATTTGGCAGATTTTTAAATTCAAGAAGTATTATCTGCTTTGTGCCAGGTGCTGTCTTAGGCACTTGTGGTGCAAAGCCAGACTCCTAGATGTCCCTCTTTCATAGAGCTTCTATCTAGATGGTGGAGTTAGGTAATAAACATTGCCAGGTGATATAATTAAGTATTAAAAAGTGGGGAGTACTACGTTAGGAAGGGTAGGCAGGGAAGGCTTTCCTGAGGAGGTGTCATTTGCATAGAGCTTTGAAGGGAATGAAGAAACAAACCTCCACTGTCTTGGGGAAGAATATTATAGGCAGTGGGAACAGCAGGTACAAAGGCCCTGAGGTAGGTGCGGGTCTCGTGTGACCCAGGAACAACAAGGTGGCTGGAATGCAGAGATAGAGATATGTGATGAGATAGGTGATGGGAAGCCACAGTATACACAGGGCCTTGTAGGCCATTGTAGGAACTTTGGCTTTGACCCTGAGTAGAAGGGGAAATCTCAGAGAGTTTTGAGCAGAACAGGGACATAGTTCTAGTGGGCAAATGTATAAACGGGGAAGCAGTGTTACTGAGTGGTTGTTATAGTTTCTCCAGGTTGACTGATGAGTTGAAATTCAGCCTGGCCATTCATTTAACTGTGTCCTTGAATAAGTCACTTTACTTCTTTGTCACTTAGTTTCCTCATCCATAGGAAGAGGATAAAAGAATCTCCTCAGCTTAGGGTTTTTTTGAGAATTTAATAAGCACATGTATCTAAATGTGCTTACAGTACCTAACATTTAGTAAGAACTCAATGGATATTAGCTCATAGCAACCTAAGAATGGTTTAGAAAGAGTTGGGGTTTTCTTCAGTCGGTCACTATTGTCCAACTTAGTTTTCTTAAAACTTTTTAGCTTTTCTTCATGTACTTACTAATAGGTCATTGGTGAATCTTCCTACTAATTTGGGTGTGTCCAACCAATACAAATTAGTGGAGTTGAAAATATCTGATCTAACAACCAGTACTGACGAGGATATGTTCCCTTGGCAGCAAGCCAGCATCACATCAAATAAAACTTTTGGTCTGTGGCATTGTGTTGTATTCATTGTTTTGCTTTTTTGAGGCTGTCCCTCATTTGGTAAGAACTGAGACCTCTGGAGTTCAGCTGGAAAAGCTATTTCCCTGGGTTCTCACCACAACATTTAAACTTCTGCTGCCTGATTACCTGAGAGTGGGTGGATTGGACTTTAAGATCTCATCCTATTACTCTTCAAGGTATTAGGATAAGGCCAACTGGCTACAACCATAGACTCTGTCTTCTCATTTCTGTCTCTACTGCCATAGGCCATGACTTCACTGCTCCCAAGTCACTTAGCTAAACCTAGATAATGAACGTTTTGGGATTAGAGATTGCCTTACATATTTGTTTTCTGTTGTATATGGCAGAGTTTTTAATACTTTATGAACTTGACGAAAATTCATTTTCTTAGTTTTAAAAACATTAAAAAAATTGCAGTTATAATTCACATACCATAAAATTCGCCCAAGGTAAGTGTATAATTCAGTAATTTTTAGTGAGTTTATAGAGCTGTGCATCTGTCTTCACAATCCAGTTTTAGAATTTTTCTATCTCGCCTCCGTCTCCCCCACCCCACCCCTGTCCCTGGAAAGTTCCTTCTGCCTCATTGTAGTCAGCCTCTACTGTGACTCCCCACCCCAGACAACTGCTGATCTGCTTTCTGTCACTATTCTTTTGTCTTCTCTAGAAATTCCAAATAATCAAAATTATATAATATGTAGTCTTATGTGTTTGGCTTCTTTTACTTATACTTTTGAGGTTCATCCATGTTAGTGCATGCATTAGTAGTTCACTCCTTTTTATTGTTGAGGAATGTTTTTATTGTTTATCCCCTGTTGATGGACATTTAGATTGTTTCCAGTTTTTAGCTATTATGAATAAAATGATAAATAAAACTTGTCCATACAAGTTTTTGTGTGAACGTATGTTTCATTTTCTTCTGGGTAAATACCTATGTGTGGAATTATTGGGTAGTACAGTAAGTTTATGCTTAACTTTTTAAGAAATGGCAAAACTTTTCCAAAATGGAATTGTTCCAAGACCATTTGTTCAAAACATTGTCTTTTTGCTTGTTGAATTACCTTTGTTGAAAATCAGTTGATCATAAATGTATAAGTTTATTTTTGGATTCTCTTTTTTTCTTCTTTTCCTTTTTTCTTTTTTTTGTTTTTGTTTGTTTGTTTGTTTGATTTTCTTTTTCATTGATCCATATAACTATCCTTATGCCAGTGCCACACTGATTTGATTACTGAAGCTTTATGGTAAGTTTTCAAATTGGGTAGCATGAGAACCAACTTGGTTTTTCTTTTTCAAAATTAAGCTGGCAGGACTTCCCTGGTGGCCAGCGGTAAAGAATCTGCCTTACAATGCAGGGGACACGGGTTCTATCCCTGGTCAGGGAACTAAGATCCCACATGCCGTGGGGCAACTAAGCCCACACGCCACAACTACTGAGCTTGCACGCCTTAGCTAGAGAACCTGTGTGCTGCAGACTACAGAGCCCACGTGCCCTGGAGCCTGTGCGCCACAACTAGAGAAGAGAAAACCTGCCCGCTGCAACTAGAGAGAAGCCCGTGAGCTGTAACAAAAGATCCCGTGTGCCGCAACTAAGACCCAACGCAGCCAAAAATAAATAAAATAAATAAATAATAAATCTCAAAAAACAAATAAACCCCAAGAAACCTAGGAAACTGAAGGTTTCTCTATATATAAAAAAATTAAGTTGGTTATTTAAGTTCTTTGTATTTCCAAATAAATTTTAGAATCAGCGTGTCAATTTCTACCAAGAAAAGTGTGCTGGGATTTTGACGGGGATTCCATAGAATCTGTTGGTCAGTTTGAGGACAGTTGCCATCTTAACAATATTGTCTACTAGGCCAAGAACATGGTATAACTCTCCATTTTTTTCCGGGCTTTCCCCTATTTATCAGTGTGTTTGAGTCTTTAGTGTATAGATCTTCTTTCGATAAATTTATTCCTAACTATTTTATTCTTTATGACGCTATTAAGAGTGGAATTGTTTTTAAAAATAAATTTATTTATTTAGTTATGGCTGCATTGGGTCTTCGTTGCTGCACGTGGGCTTTTCTCTAGTTGTGACGGGGCTTCTCACTGTGGTGGCTTCTCCTGTTGCGGAGCACGGGCTCTAGGTGCGTGGGCTTCAGTAGTTGTGGTGCACGGGCTCAGTAGTTGTGGCTTGCAGGCTCAGGAGTTGTGGCACCCAGGCTTAGTTGCCCCGCAGCGTGTGGGATCTTCCCGGATCAGGGCTTAAACCTGTGTCCCCTGCATTGGCAGGCGGGTTCTTAACCACTGTGCCACCAGGGAAGCCCCCATTTCTAATGTTAATAACTTGTGTTTTTTCTCTCTTTCTCAGTCAGTCTAGCTAAAGGTTTGTTAATTTTGTTGACCTTTCAAAGAATCAGCTTTTGGTTTTCATTTATTTTTCTCTATTTTCTGTTTTCTACTTTATTGATTTCTGCTCTACTTTTTAATATTTCTGCTTGCTTTGGGTATAGTTTGTTCTTTAGTTTTTCAAGGTAGAAGCTTAGA
Source organism: Lagenorhynchus albirostris (assembly GCF_949774975.1). Taxonomy (NCBI): domain Eukaryota; kingdom Metazoa; phylum Chordata; class Mammalia; order Artiodactyla; family Delphinidae; genus Lagenorhynchus; species Lagenorhynchus albirostris. The sequence goes on from NC_083108.1 coordinate 72,464,660, forward strand.
TTATTGATTTGTGATCTTCCTTTGTTATAGAGGTATTGATAGCTAAAGCAGTGTTTAGTGTTTTCATCTAAATGCTGCTTTAGCTGCAGCTCATACGTTTTAGCTTATTGCGTTTTCATTTTCCTTCAGATCAAAATATTTTCTAATTTCCCTTATTATTTCTTCTTCATTGGTTATTTAGAAGCATATTACTTAGTTTCTATATATTTTTAAATTTCCCAAATTTTCTTCTGTTGATTTATAGCTTAATTCCATTATTGTTGGAGAACTTTACATAATTTTAATTTTCAGAAGTTTATTGAGACTTATGACCTAGCATGTGGTTTATCCTGGAGGATATTCCGTGTGCACTTAGGATATATATTCCCCTGTTGTTGAATGGAGTGTTTTGTAGATGTCAGGTCAGGTTCATTGATAGTGTTGTTTTCTACATTCTTGCTGATTTTCTGTCTAGTTTATCTGTTACTGAGAGTGGAGGTTTTGAAATCGCCAACTATTATTTTTGTTTTTCTTTTCAATAATTATTTATTTATTTGGTTGCACCAGGTCTTAGTTGCAGCAGGGGGGCTCCTTTAGTTATGGCACTTGCACTCCTTAGTTTTGGCATGCCTGTGGGATCTAGTTCCCTGACCAGGGATTGAACCTGGGCCCCTGCACTGGGAGTGCGGAGTCTTAACCACTGCACCACCAGGGAAGCCCTTGAATTGATCTTATCATTATAAAAAGTTCCTCTCTTTCTCTATTAACATCTTCTGTTTTAAAGTCTGTTTTATCTGTTGTCAGGTATAGCTACTCCAGCTTTCTTTCGGTTACTTGTGGTATATTTTTTTCCATTCTTTTTTTTTTTTCATTTTTTTAGTAAAGCATACATAGCATGAAATTTACCATCTTAACCATTTTTACCTGTATAGTTCAGTGGTATTAAATATACTCATAATGTTGGGCAACCATTACCACTATTCAACTCCATAACTCTTTTCATCTTATAAAACTGAAACTCTACCCAGTAAGCAGTAATTCCCCATTGCCTCCTTTCCCCCAGTCCCTAGCAACTGCCATTCTACTTTCTATGATTTTGACTATTCTGAATACTTCATATAAGTAGACGCATATAGAATTTGTCTTTTTGTGAATGGCTTATTTCACTTAGCATAATGTCCTCAAGGTTCATCTGTGTTGTGGCATATTGCAGAATTTCCTTCCTTTTTAAGGGTGAATAATATTCCATTGTATGTATAGCCCACATTTTGCTTATCTATTCATCCATCAGTGGGCACTCAGGTTGCTTGCATGTATTAGCTATTGTAAATAATGCTACTTTGAACATGGACATACAAATATCTCTTCAGGATCCTGCTTTCAACTCTTTTGGGTTTATACCCAGAAGTAGAATTACTGGATCATATAGTCATTCTATTTTTAAGTTTCTGAGGAACCACCATACCATATTCCACAGCAGCTGTACTATTTTACGTTCCCACCAATAGTGCACAGGGGTTCCAGTTTTCTCCACATTCTCTCCAATACTTGTTCTTTTCTGTTTTGTTGTTGTTGTTGTTTTTAATAGTGGCCATCCTAATGGGTTTGAGGTAGTATCTCATTGTAGTTTTGATTTGCATTCCCCTAATGATTAGTGACATTGAGCATTTTTCATGTGCTCTAGGCCATTCATGTATCTTCTTTGGAGAAATGTCTGTTTGAGTCCTTGGCCCATTTTTTGAATTGGGTTGTTTGGGGGGTTTTTTGTTGTGTTTTAGGAGTTCTCTACATATTCTGCATATTAATCCCTTATCAGATATATGATTTGCAAATATTTTCTCCAATTTTGTGGGTTGCCTTTGTTACACTGTTAATAGTGTTTTTTGTTTGTTTGTTTGTTTTGTGGTACGAGGGCCTCTCACTGTTGTGGCCTCTCCCATTGTGGAGCACAGGCTCCGGACGCGCAGGCTCAGCAGCCATGGCTCACGGGCCCAGCCGCTCTGCAGCATGTGGGACCTTCCCGGGCCGGGGCACGAACCCGTGTCCCCTGCATCGGCAGGCGGACTCTCAACCACTGTGCCACCAGGGAAGCCCCTAATAGTGTTTTTTGATGCACAAAATTTAAAATTTTCATAACATCCATTTTGTCTATTCTTTTGTGCCTGTTCCTCTGGGTTTTTTTTTTAATTTAATTTTTTTATACAGCAGGTTCTTATTAGTCATCCATTTTATACATATTGGTATATACATGTCAATCCCAATCTCCCAATTCATCCCACCTCCACCCCCACCCCCCACTTTCCTCTCTTGGTGTCCATATGTTTGTTCTCTACATCTGGGTCTCTATTTCTGCCTTGCAAACTGGTTCATCTGTACCATTTTTCTAGATTCCACATATATGTGTTAATATACGATATTTGTTTTTCTTTCTGACTTACTTCACTTTGTATGACAGTCTCTAAGTCCATCCACGTCTCTACCAGTGACCCAGTTTCACTCCTTTTTATGGCTGAGTAATATTCCATCGTATATATGTACCACATCCTCTTTATGCATTCATCTGTCGATGGGCATTTCAGTTGCTTCCATGACCTGGCTATTGTAAATAGTGCTGCAATGAACACTGGGGTGCATGTGTCTTTTTTTTTTTTTTTTTTTTTGCGGTATGCGGGCCTCTCACTGTTGTGGCCTCTCCTCCGGACGTGCAGGCTCAGCGGCCATGGCCCATGGTCCTAGCTGCTCCGCGGCATGTGGGATCCTCCCAGGCTGGGGCACGAACCCGCGTCCCCTGCATTGGCAGGCAGACTCTCAACCACTGTGCCACCAGAGAGGCCCTGAACAACACAGATTTGACTGTGTGGGCCCACTTATGTATGGATTTTTTTTCAGTAAAGATGGATTACAGTACTAAATGATCTGTGGTTTGAAACCATGGATGTGGAACTCCTGATACGAAGTCTGACCCTAACGTTATACTTGGATTTTGGTTTTTTTTTTGCGGTATGCAGGCCTCTCACTGTTGTGGCCTCTCCCATTGCGGAGCACAGGCTCCGGACGCGCAGGCTCAGCAGCCATGGCTCACGGGCCCAGCCGCTCCACGGCATGTGGATCTTCCCGGACCAGGGCATGAACCCGTGTCCCCTGCATCAGCAGGCGGACTCTCAACCACTGCGCCACCAGGGAAGCCCCTATACGTGGATTTTTGACTGTGCCAGTGCCAGCACCCCTAACCCCCTATCTTGTTCAAGGGTCAACTGTACTTCATTCCATGAGTCTATATCCTTATTTAAGACAGTGTATAGATTAAAAATATATATATTTATTTATTTATTTGGTTGTGCTGGGTCTTAGTTGCGCCAGGCGGGCTCCTTAATTGTGACTTGAGGGCTCCTTAGTTGTAGCTCGCCTGCTCCTTAGTTGCAGCACATGGGCTCCTTTGTTGTGGCTTGTGAACTCTTAGTTGTGGCATGCATGTGGGATCTAGTTCCCTGACAAGGGATAGAACCCAGGCCCCCTGCATTGGGAGCACGGAGTCTTAACCACTGTGCCATTGGGGAAATCCCAGTGTATAGATTTCTTTAGCAGAACCCAGTCAATGTATTTGTCATTGATACATTTGAGGTAGTCCATAATTTTCTTCAATAAAGTGTCTTAATTGACGCATGCCTTTTTACCTTCTCTTTGCCATTAAAATATGTGAGAAAATATGCCATCTACACATAGAAGAGTCGGCTGATGTGAGAATGTTACTTCTTTTGCCCAGCTGGGCTTAGTGAAGTCTTAGAACTGGTTAGTGTTTATGGCACCATCAACAAATGTGCAAGAATTAAACCTGGTAAAGAGGACAACAGACGTAAGAAAAACAGGGTTCAGAGATCAGGGCTGTAGAGAGATCTGGTAGTGCTTCTCTTACCTTCTGCAAAGCCAAGTGTCAAAACTTCAGTCAGAGCCTCTATAATTTGAACTTTCTTGGCTGTCCATTAGGTAGAGTACCATCTTAATAAGCACCAGTGCAGTGAAGAATTTGGTCTAATATTATTTTTACATCCCAGGAACTGGACATATGAATAGTCCTTTGATCTGACTGTAACAAATAATTCCGTAGAATGAATCTGTCTTTTCCATTGAGTCTCCAGTGAGTGTATGTCTTCATTAGAGGCCTCGCAAATTTTACTCTACCATGAAGCATAGACTATGCTCCAGTTCTTTCTTTCCCAATTCTGTCTTCCTCTCTGTCTTCTCAAATACTTCTGAATCCGGCAGGATAGGCAGTGGAAACATGAAGGAGGTAGACAGGTTAAATGGGTAGGTTTGAATTCTGTTCAGGAGATGGTGAGTGGAGACCTGGGACCTCCCTAATTGGGCAGGATTCATTCCTAATCCTCATGCAGGGGCCTGGGCAGTTACCCCTGATAGCTGGGGATGATGCCAAAGATGAATGATGCTGGGGAAGAGGCCAAAGCCATAGTTTCTAGTCTTATCAGTGCCTATAACTCACTGTGTGACTTTGACAAGCTCCTTAACCCTGATATACAGTTTTTCAGAAGAGAGTTTGTGTAATGATTTTCCTAGTCCCTCGCAAATCAATGTCCTTCCATCACCTGGTTTTAGTCCACCTTTCTAGTCATTCATTCCATAGTTATTGAGCATTTACTATATGATGGGAACCTTTATCAAGAACTGGCAGCAGGAAGGTGTGGAGATGAAGGCTATTCTAAACTTGTTTTATACACTTACATATTCATTGGACAGAAGCTGTTTTCATCTCTGAACTTATCCTGGTGTCTGGCACTTACTAACTGCTCATTGAGTTTGTGTTACATGGACAAATATTCTGTTCCTATACCTGGGAATCAAGATTCTGTTGCTAATTATAATCTATCAGATTTTCATTGCAACAAAACAATTTGATAGTCTCATGAGTTTTGGCCTAATTTCTCCAGGTCTGTAGTCGGTTTTCTGTTCTACCCGTGGAACCCTGAAAAATGAATTTTAGCCTACCACAGTTTAAGTGTATGGCTTTCTTGCCTAAAAACATATGGCAACAGAAGCTCAATATTTAGTGACTACACAGTAATTCAATAAAAACTTTAATTAAACTGTAGAGGCTGTATCTGGAACTATTGAAAGCTATTGGAATCTATTAAAACTGTGAAGAATATAGTTATACAGTGAACGTGACAATATCTTTGTACTCAAAATAGCACTTGAAAACTAGATAAATGTACTACAATATTTATTACTATTTTATTTGAACTTTTAAGTTTTAATTTATTCAGTTATTCCAATTTGATCAACTTGTTCAAGGATATAGACCTCTATATCATAGCAGCATATATCAGACCAGTCTTTCTAGAATCTCAGAAAATATACTTGACCATTTGGCAAATAAGTACTTAGTAGTGAAACATTTTGAAAGAATATCTTCTTCCCACACTCAAGAAAAAAAAACCACAGAGTATTTACTCACATGGACCTTGAAGATGAGCTGAAGAATTTCTTTTTATCCTAAAGTTTGCCTTCTCTTGTTGGAAAGCAATGCCTAGCATAGTCCTGTAGGCGAAATGTGTAATTATAAAGCCCTACAGAAAGCTCTACTTATCAGCTTCTTTCAGAAGCTGAGATGTTGAGCATTAAGGTTTTCTGTTGTCCCACCTCTGCTTAACTATTCAGCTTTTTAACTGGAGAATCATTCTCTGCCTCCTCCATTTTTATTTTAATAGGAAACCTCCATTTTAGAGGAATACAATATCAATTGGACTCAGAAGCTGGGAGCTGGAATTAGTGGTCCAGTTAGGTAAGAGACCCATGTGCAAACTATGACACAATTGTTCTCAAGAGGACCTGTTCGAAATACATCTTAAGTTAGAAGCATTAGGTTTGCCAGATTTGTGAAACAGCCTTAATTTAACAAGCAGAGGTATTTATGATAGGCTTTTTCTCATCCATTTAGAAATATATTTAAGTGACGAAGTCACATGATCTGTAACAGAATCATTTAAGATGTTGATACCATGGAGCCACTGTATGAGTCACTTGTAGCCAGCAGAGGCCATTTTGTCTTTCTTGGACAGCATCAAGTTGATTTCACATGTCTAAGGCCTGTGAAGGGTGGGCGAGATGCCTTTCTGCCTTTCCATCTGCTAGACCTGGGGGCAAGTTTGTTCTGATGTGCCTGGATATATTTTTGATTAGAAGCACAGTTCTCAAAGAACAGCTTGCTAAATTAGTTTTCACTGTAACTTAGATAATTTCTGATTGAACTTTTTTCTCCAAATCTAGAGTCTGTGTGAAGAAATCTACCCAAGAACGGTTTGCACTGAAAATTCTTTTTGATCGTCCAAAAGCTAGAAATGAGGTATGGTCCTTTATTGCCTTGATTTGCCTAAATATTTGAAGTGCCTAAGAATTATTCTTTTTACAAGTAAGGCAGCTTCATGGAGAGAATACAGAGATTCACAAAGAATTTTATGTTCATACTTACTCTCTTTATATTCATACTTTTTGCTATTCCATGTTATCATTATAAAGCAGTTCTTCATCCATCAATACCAAAAGCTGTTAGTGAAGTCTTGCTTCCTTTCAAACCACCTTTTGTTCTTTTTCAGTTAATGCGATTCTTATACCCCAAAATACTCAGGTTTACTTCAGCTTTTGCTTATTGGAAAAGGTCTTTAAAGAGTGGAGATAAAATAGTATGAGGAAGGTTCTAGTGAATAGTGTATTGAAAAGATGTTGCAGGAGAACTCTGAGGATGTATTTCTAGTTTTTAATAATAGGCATTTGTTTAAAATTATTTGGATGTGGTGATGACATGTTAATAATATGCAATGAAGGACTTATTCTTTTGCTTAGAGATATATGAATAATTTCTGAAATAAGATGTATTATTTACCAAATTTTTCATTTGCTAATAGATAGGACAGTAGAAGTAAATAAACCTGTTGGCGAGGTTTTTTTCATGGAAAGAGCATTAAGGAGGTAATCTCTGTATGAAAACACTTTTTTTTTTTACATCATTCCAGGTGATAAGGTTTTTTACTGTAATAGGCTCATCCACGGGCCTAGTGTGGTCAGTTTTGGGGGGAAAGTTTGGAGAGAAAATGTTGGCATCCCCTATGTACAGAAACATTTCCTCTGTTCTTCTTTAAGGTACGTCTGCACATGATGTGTGCCACACACCCAAATATAGTTCAAATCATTGAAGTGTTTGCTAACAGTGTACAGTTTCCTCATGAGTCCAGCCCCAGGTAAGACTACACAGGGTCATTATCACATGACCACCTCTCCATATGTAAGCCAAGGTGTAGTGGGGTCTTCTTTTCTTTTGTGCCCTCTTTCTCTCCCTTCCCTTCCCTCCCTCCCTGCCTGCCTCCCTCCCTTCCTCTTTCTTTTTCTTCTCTCCTTTACTTTTTAATTTGGAAATTTTCAAACATTTGTAAAAGAATCATGTAATGAATCCTTAAGTACCCATCACCCAGCCTCAACAGTTATCAACTCATTGCCAGCCGTGCTTCATCTATACCCTACAAACTCTCCTGGCCCCCCCTGAGTAATGTGGAATTAAAACAGATTCTATTTCAAATTAGCAAAAGGAGACCAAATATTATTCTAGGCAATGTCTTAGAAGTTGATATGGCAAAAAGCCCTTATTGCTGAATCTGACATTCCTTTTAAAGGAAGAAATCAACATCATTCTTTTAGCCTCCAAATGTTTGGCAAGCTCATTGGGTGTCATTCTAAATCTTTTCCAGGGAATTCAAAGTTAAATAAGGTATGGTTTCCATTGAAGGGACTGAGATGTAAACCTATTATTCTAGCAGTGTGATAGGTACCAAGGAGAGGCATGCATAAAGTATTTTGAGCTTACAAAGGAGGAGAGCTGCCCTCTGTAGGCTAGGGAGGCGGGAGGCGAGGTGTCTCAGAGCAGTTACGTGGGGGCGAGGACTTGAAGGGGGTGAGTAGGAGTTTTCCAGATGGAAAAAGATGGAATTTGTAAAGAAGAATGGGAAATCAAATGATTATTTCTTAAAATTGTGCTCTGTTGGTGAAAGCATTTGGATGGAAGCTGGAAGCATTTATATCAAAGAGTGGTAACCAAAATTCGGATTTTTTTTTTCACAACATGAGAATTTTTGCTTTTATTTAGTAGCTGTGTAACCCTATCTGGCTATCTTGCTGGGCATGCTGTGGGTCATATGGAAAACTAGTGGAGTGGGGGCAGGGAGTAGAGAGGGGGAGACACACACACACACACACACACACACGCGCACACACACACACACACACACACACACACACGAGTGAATAACCAAGACAGCCCAACTGAATGACTTGATATTCATGTCCTATACAAAGTCGTATTCTGTTTTCCATACACTTTCAGTGTAGCTTCCATAAAATGTATATACAAGTTAAGTACAGAATCTTCAAAAGGATCATTGTCTTCAAAACTAATTCTTCTGCTTTCTTTTAGCTTCTTAGAAACCTTTAGGTCAGGGATAGTCCTCATTCATAGTGTCCAGCTGGTAGTGACAAGGGATCCAACTCAAAGGGGCTTGGTAGGACTAGATTTAGGAAGTAGTAACACTTTGTAGATGAGGTATCTAGGTTAGCTACTTGATGTTTCAGTTTTGTTTTGCTTTGTTTTTTAACTTAACAAAATCAAATGCTTTCAAACAGGGCTCGACTCTTAATTGTAATGGAGATGATGGAAGGGGGAGAGCTATTTCACAGAATCAGCCAGCACCGGCACTTTACAGAGAAGCAAGCCAGCCAAGTAACAAAGCAGGCAAGTTAACCCCGGGTACCAATCAAACTGCCAACGGTGTTGGTTAACAAGTACAATTTCATTGGGGGGAATAAAAGAAAGCTTGAAGAAAAGCTCTATTTGATCTCTCATTGCCTGCTTTGTTATGTAATTAGAAAAGATGCCTTGACAGGAGGAATGTGACCCCCTTTTATGCTTTGGTGGGGGGAACCTGTATTCTTAAGTGGTTTTCAATTGTTTGCCTATGATAAGATTTAAATAAACTCTGGAAGGAAGGTAATCTTAACTCCTTTTTAGATTGTAGATAATCTTTAGACGTATAGCTTCCAAGCACTGTTATTGGACTTTGAGATAAAATGCTAGTGATACTACCTGAAAGACTGTATGGTGTAAAAATATGTTCTAAGGCAATTACATATAAGATACTTTATGCTTATGAGTCACCTTTCTCTCATCAGATTTTAATAGTAGTCTAAGGTCTTTGTAATTCTGGGTTATTCCTGGTTTTATGTTCTCTCTATTTTGACATCACATTTTATTGCTAGAGGAATGATGTACGTCACAAACAATACTAGGAATCCAACTGGAAATAACCTCATGAGGAGATGAAAAAGCTAAACCCTCAAGGTTTCTCTTCAGGCCAAGCAAGCAAAGCAGAGAGAAGCAGGACACGTAGCCCAACTGGTTCTTAATGAAAAAATTCTTCCAAATTTTCTGTGAGCCTCAAGCATTTTTTGATGCCTCCTTTCTGGTAGGGAGGAACTGATATTTGGAATGCCAAGGCAATTCCATACAGAGTGTTAAAGAACAGATAAAATCTGTTCTATTTGATTTTAAAAATTATAGCTTGTATTTTTCAAATATTAGGCCTAAAGGATGAGCTCTGATAATCTTCTGTAAAACCAAACTCCTTTAAATCCCCCTAAACAGGCAACATTTTCAACCAGTGGGACGGGCAGATTAGAACATCAGGTGGAAAAATCCATTCAGCTGCTTTCTGTTGTTCTTGAAAGCAGAACTTCAAGTTGGGCTCCCTGAAGAGTGCAGGTTTCCTTTGAGTCAGGCGCTAGTGCCACTGCCCTGCTAGGGGGAAGCCAGGCCCTCTGAGGACTGCCTGGCCCAGTGTTTGCTTTGCAGTACTTGTCACATCTCAGTGACAAGTGAATGGAAGTGCAAGTATTTCATTTTTCCCATTTCATACAGGATTTAACCATCAGTTGATTATGACAAAGAATTGTTTTACTGTTGTATTTTTTCTTTTTGTTGAACAAAATACAGCTTAATTCATTTCTGTTTCTTGATATCTGAAATCTTACTTAATTTCTGCTTTAAAATTGAAAACTGACCACAGTCTTAATTGACTTAGTAAGGATCATTTTTTAACATCCTGAGTTCTCTAAACCAGGGGAATTAAAGAGCTATCTTTTCTAAGATATGGTTGCTCCATTATGTCCTTTCCAGATAGCTTTGGCTCTACAGCACTGTCACTTGTTAAACATCGCACACAGAGACCTCAAGCCTGAAAATCTGCTCTTCAAGGATAACTCTTTGGTGAGATGACTTGCCCTTCTGTATTTTAGTGCTGCTACTCTCAGTATAGTTCAGGAACAGTGTGTAGGTGTGTATATGTTTGGAGTGCTCTGAATCCATGGTGAAGAGGCTTTAGGCCAAAGCGCTGCAAGCAGCTTACTTTTCCCATATCTGTTTCCTTGCTAGAGGCTCAGAGAAATTGTACCATACCCCTGGCATCGATCATTTTGGATGACACTGATGTGTGTTTGTACATAAGGACTTTAGATTTTGGATATTATTTGGAAGGACTTTGGGAAGGGGCAGGAATCTATATGCTGTTATATGTTACCTTGGAACTTAGTGGTTGTGTTCAGTGTTAACCCTCATAAGGTGTGTTTTCCTCTCCAGCCCCAATCCATGCCCCATGCACTGTGTCCCACCAGATAACTTACTCTGGCTATCATGAAGCTGATGTTGAGGGTGAAGCAGCACCCTAGATTGATGAGAGATAATGGGCCAATAGAGTCAGGAAGCATCTTGATTTTAGTGCTGCCTTTACAAGTTATAAAACAGGGATAATTGTGAGTGGGTAGAAATTCCTTACTTCTGTATTACTAAGAACAGTTTCTAAATATGAATCATTGTCTCCAGAGCTGAGGACATGCTACTCATAGGTTCAGGTCTCAGCTAGAAACTCCTGAGAGCTTAAGGTAACATGTCTTGCACCTGCATCTTCCTTTAACGTTTTCCGAGAACTCTGGAGCAGTGACTCCCATTTGTTTTATTTCAGGATGCCCCAGTGAAGTTGTGTGACTTTGGATTTGCCAAAATTGACCAAGGTGACTTGATGACACCTCAGTTCACCCCATATTATGTAGCACCTCAGGTAAGCATGTGCTGTTTCTTCCGTAGGATGTGTCACCAAGCTGCCTGTAGACTCACGTTTCTTCCATTCCACAGCATGAGTAGGTATATATTACAAATGGAAGGAGGACTCAGCTTCACAAACCTATAGGCTGCTTAATTTGGTGCAAGCATTTTATTCTTTTAAAAGCAGCCTTATTGAGGTATGATTAATATACAATAAAATACTTCTACATTAAGTGTAGTTTGATGAGTTTTGACAAATGGATACTCCTGCGTGAACATCACCAAAGTCAAAATACAAAACATTTCCATCACTTCAAAAACTGTCTTGTGTGCCTTTGCAGTCATTCTGCTCCCAACTTAATCCCCTTAATTAAAACCACTGATCTACTTTGTCATTATTGGTTAGTTTTGCCTGTTGTAGAATTTCATAAAAATGGAATTTTGTACCTTTTGTGTTTCACTTCTTTGGCTCAGCATGTTTTTCAGATCTATCCATGTTTCTGTGTGTATCAGTAATTAGTTCCTTTTTATTGCTAAGTAGTATTCCATCATATGACCAAGCCACATTTGTTTATCCATTCACTGACTGATGGCCATTTGGGGTTGTTTCCTATTTTTCACCATTAGGAATAAAGTTGCTAGGAACATTCATTTACGAGTTTTGGGGGACATACCCCTACCTTTAGGTAAAATCTTTTTCCAAAATGGTTGTATGCACCACTAATGTAATGTAAATGTTCTAGTTTCTTCACATTCTTATCACCAACTTATGTTTGTTAGTGTTTATAATCTTGGTCATTCTGGTAGGTATGTTCGTGTTATTTCGTTATGGATTTAATTATAGCATTTTCCTGATGGCTACTGTTGTTGAATATTTTTTCATGTGTCTACTGGCTGTTCTATTGTGAAATATGGGTACAACATTCTGTTGTGTAGTATGGGTACAAATCTTTTGCCCTTTTTGTGTTGTTTAATAAATGAGATATAAGAATTTTTTAAATTATATTCTGGATACAAGTTCTTTGTCATATATATGTATTAATATTTTACTGCTGCTGTAACAAATTGCCACAAACTTAGTAACTTAAAACAGCACACATTTATTACCTTACAGTTTTGGAGGTCAGAAGTCTGAAATGGTTCAGGATGTCAGCAGGACTGTGTTCCTTTTGGAGGCTCTAGGGGAGAATCCATTCCCTTGCCTTTTCAGCTTCTGAGGCTACCTGCATTCTTTGGCTTGTGGCCTCTTTTTTTTTTTTTTTTTTTGCGGTACGCAGGCCTCTCACTGCTGTGGCCTCTCCCATTGCGGAGCACAGGCTCCGGACGCGCAGGCTCAGCGGTCATGGCTCACGGGCCCAGCTGCTCCGCAGCACGCGGCATTCCCCCAGACCAGGGCACGAACCCGTGTCCCCTGCATTGGCAGGCGGACTCTCAACCACTGCGCCACCAGGGAAGCCCTGATTTGTGGCCTCTTCCTCCATTTTCAAAGACAGCAGTGTAGGTAGCATCTTCCAGTGTCTCTGACTCTGACTGAGGATAATTGGTCAGATTATCCTGGGTAATCCAGGATAATCCCCCATCTCAAGATCCTTAATTTAATCAAATCTTAGAAGTCCCTTTTGCTATGTAAGGTAACATATTCATAGATTCCAGGGATTAGGACAGGACTTCTTTGGGAGGCCATTATCCTGCCTACAACATATGTATTATGAATATTTCTCTCAGTCTGTGGCTTGCATTTCAGTTTTCTTTTTTTTTTTTTGGGCCGTGCCACATGGCATGTGGGATCTTAGTTCCCTGATCAGGGGTCGAACCCATGCCCCCTGCATTGGAAGCACAGAGTCTTAGCCACTGGACTGCCAGGGAAGTCCCCATCAGTTTTCTTTATGATCTTTTGAATAGTAGAAGTTTTAAATATTGATCAAGTCCAATTCACCAATTCTTTTTTTCAATGGTTAGTGCTGTTTGTTCCTAAGAAGTCTTTCCATATCCATGGGGATGAAGATTTTCTCATGTTTTCTTATTAAAGGTTATAGTTTTAGCTTTTACATTTTAGACTGTGATCCATTTGAGGTGTGTGTGTGTGTGTGTGTGTGTGTGTGTGTGTGTGTGTGTAAAGGGTCAAGCTTCTTTTTTTCCCTTATGGATGTCGTTGTTTCCATATCACTTGTTGAAAAGACTATCCTTGCCTCATTGAATTACCTTACAGTTTTGTCGAATTGAATTATTTTGCAGTTTTGTCGAAAATCAATTGACCATATATGTGTTGGTCTATTCTAGGCTCTATTCTGTTTATTTGATACATACGTCTATATATCATCTGGATCACTGTAGCTTTATATTAAGTCTTGACCTATATTAAGTCTTGACCTCAGATAGTGTAATAAGTCCTTCAAATGTATTCTTTTTCAAAATTGTTTTCACTATTCTGGATCCTTTGCATTTCTCTGTAAATTTTAGAATTCAATTCTCTATGACAGAAAAGCCTCCTGGGATTTGATTTGAATTGTATTTAATCTATAGATGAATTTGGAGAGAATTGACATCTTAACAATATAAAGTCTTCTATTTAATGAACGTGGTATATCTTTTTTTTTTTTTTCTGTATGTGGGCCTCTCACTGTTGTGGCCTCTCCCGTTGCGGAGCACAGGCTCCGGACGTGCAGGCTCAGCGGCCATGTCTCATGGGCCCAGCCGCTCCACGGCATGTGGGATCCTCTCAGACCGGGGCACGAACCCGTGTCCCCTGCATCGGCAGGCGGACTCTCAACCACTGTGCCACCAGGGAAGCCCAAACAGTATATCTTTCCATTTATTTAGGTCTTTCATTTTTCTCAGAAACATTTATATTTCTTAGTGTATAGGTTTTATACCTATTTTCTTAAATTTTTCCTATATTTTATGTTTATGGAAATTATTGGAAATGATATTTTTAAAAATTTCATTTTCCAATTGTTTGTTTATAGTTTGTAGAGAAATAAATGATTTTTGATCCCTTGAATCCTGGGATCTTGCCTAAATCGCTTATTAATTCTAGTAGATTTTTTTAATAGATTTATTAAGATTTTCTACATACAGAGTCATGTCATCTGTGAATAAAGATAGTTTTACTTTGTTCTTTCCAGTATGTTTGCCTTTTATTTCTTTTCCTTCCCTTACTGTGTTGGCTAGAACTACCAGTTGAATATAAGTGATGAGAGCAGACATCCTTGCCTTGTTCCTGATCTTACAGAAAAAATGTTCAGTCTTTCACCATTAAGTATGATATTAACTGTTATGTTTTTTGTAGATGTCCTTTATCAGGTTGAGGAAGTTTCCTTCTGTTCCTAGTTTACTGAAAGGGAATGTGTTAAATTTTACCCAATGCTTTTTCTGCATCTATTGAACTGATGATATATTTTTTCTTCTTTATTTTGTTAATATGATGAATTAATTGATTTTCAGGCATTATACCAATCTTACATTCCTAAGATAAAACTCAGTCATGATGATTGATTTGTTTTGCTAATATTTTGTTAAGGATTTTGTGTTTTTTAACAAAAGGGATATTGGTCCATAATCCTTTCTCATAATGTCTTTGCCTTGTTTCAAGGTATCAGGGTAATAATGCTGACATCATACTATTAGTTGGGAAATGTGTCTTCCTCCTTTATTTTCTGAAACAGTTTGTGTAAGATTGGTATTTTGGAGTTTTCATTGTGGATTTTTAATGATGTAATCAATTTAAAAATAGGTATAGGTCTATTGAATTTTTATATTTCTTCTTCAGCCAGTTTTAGTAATTTGTGTCTTTAAGAAATTTGACTGTTTTTTAATTTATTGGCATAAAATTATGATAATCCCTTATTAACCTTTTAAATCTTTGTAGGATCTGTAGAGATGGAGGTGGAAGTCTAGAAGTTGGCTTGCTGCTTCTGCAGTTAGTCCTTTAGTATGGGAGTAGGGAATTGAGTCAGTCTACTTAGGAGTTGAGCTTAGTGTGAGCTCTGTTGTTGCTATTGTTGTTTTTACTGTGTCACTGGCTTGAGATTCCTCTCTTGTTACCTTGTGCTTAGGGTGGGGTTTGGGGTGCCACAGGTTTGTGTGTTTTTTTGTGTTTCTTCTCCATCTTTATCTTTGGCATTGGCTGTGTGCCTCTGCCTCAGAGGGGCTTTTGCTTCACAGTCTTTTTCTGCCACTAACAGTGGACTGCTGTTACTTATTACTTGGTGCTTGCTAGCCTGATGGAGGGTGATGGCAACGATGGGTGGAGAGGTATCTCTTTTCTGAACCAGCCTCAGTCTTGGTCAGGTCCTGTTTTCTTGGTTCTTACCATGGTTCGTTTATCCACTCATCTATTGATGGACATATACATATATATATAGCTGGTGCTTATTCTTTCCGAGATTTGTTTTATATAAGCCTTCTTTAAAAAAATTTTTTTATTGAGATGTAATTGATACATGATAAACTATACATATTTAACTTGCACAACTTATAAGTTTTGACATACACACACACTCATTAAACCATCACCACAGTCAAGGTAGTGAACATATTTGTCACCCCCCAAAATTTTACTGTGCCCCTTGAAATTCTTCCCTGCCTCTCTATTTTTCCCTTCATTGCCAGGCAGCAGTTGATCTGCTTTCTGTCATTATAGATTAGTTTGCATTTTCTGTAGATTTATATATAAAGTAGCACATCGTATGGTATTTTCTTTTGGGGGGGGTTTCTTTCACTCAGCAAAATTACGTTTAAGATTTATCCATGTTATTGCATGTATCAATAGTTCTTTCGTTTTTACTGCTGGGAAGTATTCCACTATGTGGATATACCATGGTTCGTTTATCCACTCATCTATTGATGGACATCTGGGTTGTTTTCAGTTTTTGGCTGTTAAAAATAAACGTGTTACAAACATTTTTGCACAGGTTTTTGGATGGACATTTATTTCCTTTTCTCTTTGGTAAATACCTAGAGTGGAATGGCTAGATCATGTGGTAGATGTATTTAACTTATTTAGAAACTGCCAAGTTGTTTTCCAAAGTGGTGTTCAATTTTACATTCCCATCAGCAGTGTATGAAAGTTTCAGGTCCTCCACATTCCTACTAGCATTTGGTATGGACAGTCTTTTTATTTTTTATTTATTTATGTATTTTAATTTTTTTAATATTTATTTGGTTGCGCTGGGTCTTAGTTGCAGCAGGTAGGGTTCTTAGTTGTGGCTCACGGGCTCCTTAGTTGAGGCTCGCCAGCTTCTTAGTTGTGACACGTGGGTTCCTTAGTTGAGGCAGGCAGGCTCCTTAGTTGTGGCTCGAGGGCTCCTTAGTTGCAGCTTGCTGGCTCTTTAGTTGCAGCACATGGGCTCCTTAGTTGCAGCATTCATGTGGGATCTAGTTCCCTAACCAGGAATCAAACCCGGGCCCCCTGCATTGGGAGCATGGAGCCTTAACCACTGTGCCACCAGGGAAGTCCCCTGGACAGTCTTTTTAGCCATTTTAGTGACTGTGTAGCAGTATTTCATTGTGGTTTCAATTTGCATTTCCCTAATAACTAATGATGTTGAGCATCCATGGTGCTTCTTTGCTGTCTGTATATTTTCTTTGGTGACGTATCGGATCAGATCTTTTCCCCGTATTTTAAATTGGATTGTTTATTTTCTTATTGCTGAATTTTACAGTTTTTTAAATATATTTTGGCTATAAGTCATTTATCAGATATATGCTTTGGAAAGATTTTCTTCCAGTCTGTGGCTTATCTTTCATTCTCTTAACAGTGTCTTTTTTTTTCTTTTTTTAAAAATTGAAGCATAGTTGATTTACGGTGTTTCAGGTGTACAGCAAAGTGATTCAGTTACACACATGCACACACACACATGTATATATACTTTTTCAGATTCTTTTCCATTATAGGTTATTTCAAGACATTGAATATAGTTCCCTGTGCTATACAATAGGTCCTTGTTGTTTATCTATTTTATATATAGTAGTGGGTATCTGTTAATCCCAAATTCCCAATTTATCTCTCCCCCACTTTCCTCTTTGATAACCATAAGTTAGTTTTCTAAGTCTGTGAGTCTGTTTCTCTTTTGTGAATGAGTTCATTTGTATCACTTTTTTAGATTCCACATATAAGTGATATCACATGATATTTGTCTTTCTCTGTCTGACTTCACTTAGTATGATAATCTCTAGGTCCATCCACGTTGCTGCAAATGGCATTACTTCATTCTTTTTTATGGCTGAGTAATATTCCAGTGTGTGTGTGTGTGTGTGTGTGTGTGTGTCTGTCACATCGTCTTTATCCATTCCTCTATCGATGGACATTTAAGTTGTTTCCATGTCTTGCCTATTGTAAATAGTGCTACTGTGAACATTGGGTGGCATATATCTTTTCAAATTAGTGTTTTCATCTTTTCTGGATATACGCCCAGGAGTGGGATCACTGGATCATATGGTAACTCTATTTGTAGTTTTTTAAGGAGCCTACATACTATTTTCCATAGTGGCTGCACCAATTTACTTTCCCACCAACAGTGTAGGAGGGTTCCCTTTGCTCCACACCCTCTCCAGCATTTATTATTTGTAGATTTTTAAAAAATATTTATTTATTTGGTTGTGCTGGGTCTTAGTTGCAGCAGGTGGGATCCTTAGTTGTAGCTCACCAGCTCCTTAGTTGCAGCTTGCAGGCTCCTTAGTTGCAGCACTTGGGCTTTTTAGTTGCAGCAGGTGGGCTCCTTAGTTGTGGCATATGAACTCTTCGTTGCGGCATGCAAATGGGATCTAGTTCCCTGAGCAGAGATCAAACCTGGGCCCCCTGCATTGGGAGCGTGCAGTCTTAACCACGGTGCCACCAGGGAAGTCCCTATTTGTAGACTTTTTGAGGATGGCCATTCTGACTGGCGTGAGGTGGTAACAACATCTTCTGAAGAGCAAAAGATTTTAATTTTGGTGTGAAGGCCAATTTGTTAGTTTTAAAAAAAAATTTTATGGACTCTGCTTTTGGTTTTCTATCCAAGAAATCTGTCTTAACTCAAGACCACAAAGATTTTATGCTACAAGTTTTATAATTTTAGGCTTTACATTTGGGTCTGTGATCCATTTTGAGTTAATTTTTGTATAATGTGTGAGGTATGGATCCAAGTTCATTTTTTAGCATTTGGATATCTAGTTGTTCCAGTACCATTTGTTGAAAAACTATCTTTTCTCTACTGCATTGCTTCTGAGCCTTTGTCAAAAATCAGTCGAATGTATATGTGTGGGTTTATTTTTGGATTTTCCACTCTGTTCCATTGATCTCTTTGTCTGTCTTTACACTAATACCATACTGTTTTGATTATTGATACTTTTTAATAATTTTTGAGATAAGGTAGTTTTAGCCCTCCAACTTTGTTCTTCTTTTTCATAGTTGTTTTGGCTATTCAAATTTCTTTGCATTTCCATATGAACTTTAGAATTGGCTGTTTACTTCTACAAAAAAGCATGCTGGGATTTTGACTAGGGTTGTTTTAAACGTATAGTTCAGTATGGGATCACTGACATCATAACAATATTGAGCCCTCTGACCCATAAGCCAGCTGTATTTTTGTCTTTGGTTTTGCTCAGCAATATTTGTATAGTTTTCATGTACAGGTCTTTCACATGTCTTTTTAGATTTATTCTTAATTTTTTTTTTTTTTTTTTTTTGCGGTACGCGGGCCTCTCACTGTTGTGGCCTCTCCCGTTGCGGAGCACAGGCTCTGGATGCGCAGGCTCAGTGGCCATGGCTCACAGGCCCAGCCGCTCCGCGGCATGTGGGATCTTCCCAGACCGGGGCACAAACCCCTGTCCCCTGCATCGGCAGGCGGACTCTCAACCACTGCGCCACCAGGGAAGCCCAATTCTTAAATTTTTATGCTCTCATAAGTGGTATTTTCTTTTTCAGTTTTAATTAATTCACCTTATTATTCTTGTGTGAAAACACAAGCCTTGTGCAACACAAGATGGTCAATGAATTGCTTATAGGGAGCCTTGGTGAGCACAGTCCCCTTCGAGAGCTCAGGTGTAAGATAGCTGTAGGTCTTAGAGGTGGCATCGAAGGTGGCCTTGGTAAAGTTGCCCAACGAGCCTGTGCAGCCGCTGACCAAGGGGTAACAGTTTTCAGTGCCTGCTGTCAGCAGCAGCTTTGTGGCCACGAAGACCAAGACACTAGCAGTGGATCTGGGTGCAAGGATGAAGCATACCAGCAGAGAGCTGCAGTATCCTGTCACCTTCAAGGAACTGTATGGGGTTTGCCAATCTTGTGTTTCCAGGAGTCCCATTACCCATGACAGCGGAGTGGTTGGCCAGGAGGATGGCCCTGTGGATGGCAGTGGTTACCTCCTTGGAGCACTTAACACCCAGACCCATGTGACTATTACAGTCCCTCATGGCAACAAATACCTCGAACCTGAACTGCTGGCCAGCACCATTCTGCTTTCACTGCTTTCAAAGGCATAAGGGACTCCCCTAGGGAAAAGTAACCTCAGATCGAGAGGAAGAAGAGATAAATTCTCCTTCAGGGACTTAATCTTCATGTCCTTGACCTCGGCAAACACTGATAATAAATTGCTGATTCCAAGAAAGAAAAAAGTTTTTGAAAGTATTTATGTAGAGTTTTTTCAGTTGTTGATTGTTGACTGCCAGTGACTACCCTCTTCAGCCTTCCAGCAGTCTGTCTCAAGCTGCAGGTCGCTGGTGTGATTTTCAGTAAACTGTCCCCTTTGGTGTAACTCTGACAGGTACTGGAGGCACAGAGAAGGCATCAGAAGGAGAAATCTGGCATCATACCTACCTCGCCAACACCCTACACTTATAACAAGGTAGGAGAGGAGATACTAATCTTTACCCCTTGGGTGTAGCCCCTCTTCTCCTATGAGGTGTTTGTGGCCCTCTGGGAAGGTGGCAAATTCCATTCTTATCCCTTAATATTGCTGCCCAAGAGGCTGAAAGCAGCCACATATGCAGAAGAGTGGAATTCAAGTATTTGTCTGATGAAATAAGATTCATACCAGTTTAGGTTTTGCAGCAGGAACCAAAGGCTATGGTCACCTGGAGGTTATTTATTTGGCTAGCTGTACAGTCCACTGATCACATTTAAAGATATGTTTGTCTTGCTTTTTTGAGGTGGAGGCCATTTCAGAGAATATTATTTGTCCATTTATGGTGCCATTCTTTCTAACCCCATAAAATACCCAACTTAGAACAGTGTCTAGTACACATAGCAAGTGCTCCCAAATGTTACCTGGTACTTCACAGTTCTTAATCAGTAGCCTACACATCAATCTTCTCTGTTCTAAAGTATGAGAGGTTTAGGGCCTCTTGAAACAGGTCCTAGAGGTCCTGGAGTCACTGAGTAGATCAGAAAAAAATGATGCTGCTTGGGGACTCCAGGTGATATAGATGGTAGAGAGGGAGCTGAGGATGGTAGAAAGGCAGGCCAGCTCTTCCTGGTCCCACACCTTTAGAGGGCCCCACATATTCCTAATGCATGTGCGTGCACACATGCAGGCATACATATTGAAGAACACACAGGCTTCTGTGGCACTCAGCACCCTCCACTTGCATTGGCACTGGCACTGGCACAGCATGACCAGAACGCTAAACAACTACTTTCATGATTAACACTGTTCAGTCCCCAAGTAAGAACTGCTCCACATCATCTTGATCTACTTGCAAAACTGTAGGCAGCTGTGCCCTTATATAGTGAAGGTTGGAAGTGAGGGCTGTGCTGATTATAGTCAGTCAGAAACTGCTTCCTGCTTCCCAATGCAGACAGGAATTGAGTGGTAGAAGCACTTAGCTAACAGAGATATTAATTTACTTGATACGGTCTTCTCGTCATGAATACAATGGATTCTTGTGTGATACATTATTTCCCAGTACTATTTTTTTCTCCTCTTCCTGTTCCATTTTGTGAATCTAGTGGTGTTTGTGAATTAGCATGGCATTCATAAAATTTACACTCCACAGATGAGTAGTATATTGAAATAAGTTCATATTACTTTTGAATGTGTATATATGTTGGTCTAGTTATAATCTTTATATTGGCAACTAAGTGAACACTGACTGCTACATTTACAAATAATTTTTTAAATAAAAATAATGTAAAAAGATGTAGTTAAAATTTCAAAAGTTAAATAAATACATCAACGTTAATTAAAAAGAAAAAGAGGCAGTAGGCCAGGTGACTTGCTGTGACTCCACCACCATTCAGCTGTATGATGTTGGTTGGTGCACTTAGTTTCACTCTTGACAGATGACCTTAGAGATGACAAGATCTCTGTAGTATCAGTTTCCTCATGGGAACTATTTTTTAAGATTTCTCTCCACCTCTATAATTTTATAAGTATGTTCTACAGCATGGGTCATGTCATCTATAAATGTCTACTAGTATGATGCCAAGACATGGCTGAGAGTACCTGAGACACCTCATTTTCCAGGCTTCACTCAGAGCAGCGCACAGCTGTGGTGTGAGGAGCGTGTGGCCACAGTGGCAGGTTCCCTGGGCTGCCTTTCTCAGGTGGACACTGCTTTTGTCCTGCAATTCAGGAGGACAAGCCTCTGTGTTGAAGCCTCTGAGGACCCAGTTTCCGAGGCAGGTAGAGCTACGTTTAATTAAAATAGGAGTCCTTTATTAATAAGCATGCTGTGACTAGAGGCCATGAAATCACCTTAATATCTACAGACATGGTAGTTGGTGGCAGTTTTGTTTTGTTCAGAATATCTTCCCCAAGAATGGTCTTGCAAATGGGCACAGTGAGTCCTTCATGGCCAAAGGATTGCTTTTAGCCTCCTGTTTTTCCCTGCAGTGCCTATCCCTAATCTTTGTCAGACTGCTTTGGGCCTTTATAAAATGACTTGTGCTGTTTTATAGAGTCAGCCCACCTGTGTCCTAGCTGCTTTGTTCCTGCACCCTCAGCCCTGCCCAGGTGGACAGAGTAAATGTTTCACAACCAGCTGGCTTATATCTACCACTTTTCTGGCTGGGGACAAAGTATCCTACATCTGTACCCAATAATCAGGTAGCAGCTTGGGCCTAAGCAGTGAGAATAAGTGACTATTTTACCCCAGACTGGCCTTGTATATATGGTGTGCACATGTGTAGTGTTGGTAGCACGTAACAAATAAGGAGAGAATGGTTAATTCTCTTAAGACTTCCTGAAGCTTTTACAGTCTCTGTAAAATGATTCTTGGAGATATCAGCCTGTGTATATCAGGGGCTGTTTCTGGGTCAGTCCTAGGGACTTTATTTTAGAGCTGTGCCTCTGCTGTGAGTGACCATGTTCTTTTTGCTTTCAGAGCTGTGACTTGTGGTCCCTAGGGGTGATTATCTACGTGATGTTGTGCGGATACCCTCCTTTTTACTCCAGACACCACAGCCGGACTATCCCAAAGGATATGCGGAGAAAGATCATGACAGGCAGTTTTGAGTTCCCAGAGGAAGAGTGGAGCCAGATCTCAGAGATGGCCAAAGATGTTGTGAGGAAGTGAGTCCCCAGGCCACTGCGGGGGGAGGCCAGGGAGGCCTTAAAAGTGGTGGAACACAAAGGAATGTTGGGTAAAGGAAAGTCATTTGTTTCCCAGGCATGCTCCTTCTCATTTTAGCATCACAGAAAATTTTCCCTGGAGCCTGAGATGAGAGTTCTCAGTGTCCACACCTTGGTGAAATTGGAGCTTTGCTCCCTCCTGTTGCTCTCCTAGAATTTGTCCTTAGGGTTGAATCCAGGTCCCTTGGTAGCCATTGTATCTGTGAGCATTAATTTAGGACCTTAAATGGTAACCCCCCTGGTGTACTGAACTGGGGTGCTAAAATGACCATGATGCTTTTGGCTTTTCATTCCTTAGCTGCTGTGGGAGTGTGTGATTGGTTGTGCAGGGCCTGGACCCCACCTCCTGCCCTTCCTACTGCTAGTTGGTTGCTCTGGTGTATATTAAGATGGAAAGATTTAGAAGAATTAGGGGTAGTGAATGGATGATGGGAGACTTGACATTCAGAGTCCTTTGGAGAAATTAGCAGAGCACTAAGAAAGAAGTCAGACCTAAATATGAGGTGTCTTTGCTTTTTCTACCCACCTGTGTCAGAGGCTTAGCTGACTGGAACTTGCATGCTGTTCTGGTATCCTACTGCTTGTTCTTCACTGAGTAACTTTTCCTCTTTTGGTTTCAGTTTCTTCATCTGTAATGCGATAAAGATAAGCATTAAAAGGGCAGTACCTGGGAACTGTCTCCTAACAGTACAGCTGTTTCTGTATGGAGATTACTCTCTTTCAGAAGTGAGCTTGTTCTGTTGGTTAGGTGTTTATGTATTCAAAAAGGGACTAGTTTCTAAAATATACAGGTGAAAGTTTTTTAGGAGGGTGGAGGCAATGTTTAAATCATCATTTGTCTTCCTATGCTCTTTCCCTGCTGTATTCTCAGTTACTTAACCAAAATATCAGTATCCTCTAATTGGTTCTTTGCAGTTCTGTAGAATATATTTCCTCTCCCTAGAGCAACATTGATTATCTTCTTTCAGCATTGAGATTCTTTTCTAAATAATCCTTTCTTTAGAATCTGAAGCTGTTTGTTCACAATGATCCAAAAGGTTACAGAGAACATGAAAGAGCAAGTAGGCATGTTGTCCTGACTCTGATGTTTGGAATGGGAGGCTATGTATTTGGAAGAAGGTGCTGTAAGAGGCCCAGGGAATATGCTGGGGTGAGCTAGGAATTGCATTAGGATAAATGTACAAGATGTAAAGAACTATGGTCAAAAAGCCGATGGTACAGAACAATACATTAGGCTTAGAAGGAAATGCCATCCCCTTCTCAGAGATTAGATTTTTAGCTTTTTGTTGTTGTTTTGTGTGTTCTTTTTTTTTTTTTTTTTTTTGCGGTACGCAGGCCTGTCACTGTTGTGGCCTCTTCTGTTGCGGAGCAATAGGCTCCGGACGCGCAGGCTCAGCGGCCATGGCTCACAGACGCAGCCGCTCCGCGGCATGTGGGATCTTCCCGGACCTGGGCACGAAACCGTGTCCCCTGCATTGGCAGGCGGACTCTCAACCACTGTGCCACCAGGGAAGCCCTAGATTTTTAGCTTTTGAATGTCTTTGGAATAAAGGGTTCATGTCCTGCCAAATGGTGACAAGAGTTTTATCACAAGTAGCAGCCTGGATTTTCAGAACCGTATGACCCCTCGACTAATTTTACAGTCACTGTTAGCCAAAAGAGCACTTTGAGTCCCTTTTGGAAATTATAGCCCACTGTCCTAGAAACATTAGTCTGGGGATTCAGTGTCTCAGGAACTGTAAGCCATATGTAAGATTACTTTACTGAACCTAGAACTCAGTCTGAGGTATCACTGGACTAAGCCTTTTCCTACGATTCTTATCTCAATTTATTTAGTATAGAAAGAACTGCCTAAGGACAGAGTGCCCTCACAACTAACGGTTAGGGACGAGAGCCCCACCTCTGTCCTGCAAATAGAAAGCCTAGGCTTGTAAGAGTTGGTGGAAAGTCAGAAGCTGGAGCTGGTTAGAGCCAGACCCAGGAACTTCCCGGCCTCTGGAAGCAACTGCATGGCAGCCCTGTTGGCCTTTTCTCCACAGGCTCTTGAAGGTCAAACCAGAGGAAAGACTTACCATCGAGGGAGTGTTGGATCACCCCTGGCTCAACTCAACTGAGGCCCTGGATAATGTGCTACCCTCTGCTCAACTGATGATGGATAAGGTTTTGAATGATGCTTATTTTGTTGGCCGAAAAGGCTGTGTTGGGAAGGAATGCTGAGGCTTGACTCAGTGAGGGGTTAAAGGCAAAACAATGCAGAGCACTCAGTCTTTCCCAGAGAAATATCTCTGGTCTTCCAAAGATCAGGATTGGAAATAAAGAGATTATTTCCGTAAAAGACCAGATCAAGGCCTGGTAAATACACTAAGGGAACACTCAAAGGACTATCCTTCATATTTGTGCTATGGGGTTGGGGGCCCAGAGCAGTATCAGACACCGTTCTTTTGCCCAAGGAGTTTAAACAAGACTGGTTGGAAAGACCAATAAACACAAAACAAAGAGGGAACATTTTCAGACATCAGAGCTTTTGCATGCTAAATTTTCTGTGAGTGCTATGGAAATTCAGAAAAAGAGAACATCTTTGAAGGGCTGTAATTAGGGAAGGGTTCCCAAAGAGAAGGCAAAAACCATCACAATTATTAACTATTGTGTGGCATTTTTTAACCCCTTTACATGTTTAATCCCTTTACATGTAATGAAGCCTGACTTCATTGATGGGAAGTTGGTAAAATGGGTGTGGCAGACCTGGCTTTGAAAGTAGACAGAGGGGTTTAAGTCTTAGTAGGACATAATTGAGAGGCTATTGTAGATTTTTGAGAAGAGATTTGCCACAGGGAAGGTGTTTAGGGATGGTTAGTCAGACTTGCAGACTTGCCAACCTAATACTTTTACAATAATCTAGAAGCTGAGAAGCTGCTCTAGGAGCAGAGAAGTAGAGATGAATGAATAGGCTCAATATTTTTGAAGACAAATTTCTACAATTTTTGGTGACTGACTAGATATAAGGGGACAGTGGGTGGCATATCTGGTGACACCATTGACAGAGGGAAATCAGGAATGAGGCTGGTTTTGGGTGAAGGGAAGTCTCTTAGGTTTTAGATATTGTTTAAGGTGGTAGATGGATGTGTGGTGTGGAATCAGAATGTGGCTGAGAGGGAAAGACAGTGACACAGACTTGAGTGTTACTGACTTAGAAGGGATGGAGTTGAAATGTAAGCGAATAGGAAAAAAGAATGCTAAGACCTCCCTTAGTTTAGCTGGAGTATGAGAGAGAAAGGAGAGCTAGAAGGAACAGAGTTTTCTGCTATCTCTGATTTGTGTGCAGTTGTCTTCCTGGTTTAAATGTGCCCAGTAGTCCAGAAATGGTTTGTTTGGTCAGTCCAAAATACAAAAGGATTACTTATACCCTCTGGTTGTCAGCAATTGAGGTGTTACATTGTGGCTTTCCTCAAGATCTTGAAATGGAGAAATAAGATTGCCTTCTGGAGTTACTTTAAGATTAGTGTATAATGAAGCCAAGTATGGATATGCATAATCTTCTTAATGAGGAGGAGTAGCTCCTAGGCCTATAAGATGGAACTGCAATGTGACAGTGTATTCCCATTTTTAAAGAAATGATGTGGTCAAGATGCAGGCTGGTCAACTTTGGAAGTGTAGAAAAAATGTCCACATATGCAGAAGCTGAATAGTGTCCATCTAAGCTGTGCCTAAGAGATGGAGCCTGAGCTCACAACCTTGAGGTGTTCCCATCTTTTTGGTCGGGCTATCACGGATAAGGAAATAGATTCAAGGGTCTGGGGGTGTGTAGCCAGGGCCAGTTAGTATAGTTCTCTTAAATGAGTTCAAACTCTTCCTGATCTAATTGCATGCTTACCAAGGAACTATTTTTGTAAATTGTCAAATTTTGTTGTTGAAATTCAAACAACACGGAGGTATATAAAATAAAAAGCAAAAGTTCCCTTTCATTACCCTGCCTTAGTCTCACCCCTCAGAGGTGAGGTGACCTATGGCTTGATGTATTCTTCCTGATCTTTTTCTGGGGAGACACACACACACTCACAGAGTTTGTCTTTTTTTTTAAATACAGAAGTGGGATCGTCTCATTCTTACAAAGCCTTTTCTGATTATTTGCCTTCCCTTATTGGTCTGCCCGTAGTAAGAGAACGCACTGGTCATAAAGACAGACTTGAAGAGTGCTAGACCTTATGACAGTTATTTCTCATTGTAAATTAATTGACTGGCTTATAGATCAGTTTGTGAGGGTCTACTATGCTCACCAGGTGAAATGCTTGGGGTTCTGAGCCATCAGGGCTAAGGTGACTGTCTACACCATGGGGGCAGGGAGTAAATGCCAGTCAGGGAGGCTTCTCAGGTGGCAGCCTGCTAGCTTTTCCCCTGATGTACATGTATGACTCTCTTTACACTTGCCCTTGCCAGTGACTATGAGTATGAGCCTTCTTAGTATTTCTTACTTGCATTTCTGTCAGCCCACAGGAAAGAAGGGCTAGCTGTTGGCCTGGTATTCCCTGGGCCCTGCTGATCCATGGGGAAGAGTCCTCTGCCTTATCAAAATTTGTATACTGCCAGCATAAGAATGAAATTGCCACCTTAGTTCTTTGTGATTCTCCTTCCCACTGTCTTAGATTGGCTTTTTAGGTGCCCAGAATGTGAAAAAACTGATGACAGTGTTTGCATTCAGGCGGTGGTTGCAGGAATCCAACAGGCCCATGCAGAACAGTTGGCCAACATGCGAATCCAGGACCTGAAAGTCAGCCTCAAACCCCTGCACTCTGTGAACAACCCCATTCTAAGGAAGAGGAAATTACTCGGGTAACTGAGCTTATTTCTTCAGTTCTCCCTCATGGCTGGTGTGGTTGAGTACAGGGTTCTGAAAGGTCAGCCAGGGGTCTGCCCTTTTTTGTCTCTTAAGAGGGTGGAAAGGATATGTTCTTTAAATAGCATCAGAAGTTGGAGATACTCTATAGTTACTTATTTATCTGAAAAATCTGTTCCTTATGTTTAGCATTAACATCTGTTAAGAGTTGGGTTTTGGGGTCTCACCTTGTTATTACCTCTCTCCCAAACTTCTAAAGCACCAAGCCAAAGGATGGTGTTTATATCCACGACCGTGAGAATGGAGCCGAGGATTCAAATGTTGCCTTGGAAAAGCTCCGAGATGTGATTGCTCAGTGTATTCTCCCCCAGGCTGGTAAAGGTCACACCATTTATGAATGCTCTGTGCGTGTCTGTGTGTGTGCACATGCACATGACTAAAGGAGTGGTTTAATTTGAAGTTGTCTGTTTCATCTTTGTGTTATAAGAAAATAAGTACATTATATAGTTTGTGCCCACTGAAAAGAATGGACAGTGGGAACTCAGAAATGTGAGGCTCTGGCCCACCTTTGGTTCCTGTAAAATTTCTAGTTTCGGTGTAATTGCCAGCGTCAGACACAGCACGTAATTTTGTATTTTCCTAGTTTGTTAATGAGATTACAGGATAGAGGATGGAAAATGGAAAATGTGAACAGGGTCAGGATTAGGTTGGGAAGGTCAGGAGCGTTGGGAAATACCATATCCAGAGCCCTTAGAGTACAAGGCTGTCATTAACTTGTGAATATAAAGAGACGATCTCCCAAGTTCAGAAGTGGCCCTGGCTGCTACTTGTATCATGGGCAGGGTGGGACTTAAACAGAAGTCCTTTCGAGTGAGAGCTCTCTTTCAGTATGTTCTCTTTCCACCTAATGGGGTATGATGGGCTTTTCTCAGCAGATGAATGAGATGCTTCAAGTAGTAGGCCAGGAAACTGTTGAGTTGACCAGTCTTCCTAGATTCCTTGGCTTTTAAGGGAACTTACTAGTGTGCCTCAGGTAGTCTTCCAAAGTAAGAAATGAGCTTAGGAGAAAGAAGGTAGCCCACTCAGCCTTATTCTCCCTTTCGCTCATGGTCTCTTAAGTTAACCAGGTGCTTTTGCTCAGCAATAGTCTGACATCCTGTGGGATGCCTATTTCCCATCCCCCAGTGCTAAGACTCTGGGGGCATCAGGGAATTTGTGTGAGGTGGTCAGAGCAGGAAGAGTTGAGAAACCAGAAGCGGTCTACATCAGTGGTCCCCAACCTTTTTGGCATCAGGGACTGGTTTCGTGGAAGACAATTTTTCCATGGACTGGGGGCGGGGGTGGCGGGGGTGGTTTCAGGATGATTCAAGTGCATTACGTTTATTGTGTGCTTTATTTCTATTATTATTACATTGTAATATATAATGAAATAATTATACAACTCACCATAATGCTGACAGGAGGCAGAGCTCAGGTGGTAATGTGAGTGATGGGGAGTGGCTGTAAATACAGATGAAGCTTCCCTCGCTTGTCCACTGCTCACCTCCTGCTGTGTGGCCCAGTGGTTGGGACCCCTGCTCTACATGTAATGTAGGGACTAGAAGTAATGATAGTCTGGTAAAGCTTGCACCTTTAATCATCACTTCTCAATAAGTTGGACATCATGTCCTTCCATCTCTGACACTAAAATCCCATGATGCTGCAGGAAAATGCAACTTCTTCTTCATCTTTATCAACAGGAGAGAATGAAGATGAAAAGCTGAATGAAGTAGTTCAGGAAGCTTGGAAGTATAACCGGGAATGCAAACTCCTAAGAGATACTCTGCAAAGCTTCAGCTGGAATGGTAGGAGTCTTAATTATGCCTTTCCCCAGGAATGCAGAGAAGTAATTGTGTTTAGAATATGTAGGATCTCTGGGGGCTGAGCTGGGACTGTTTTCAGGTAAAGTAGGGCTGGCGAGTGAGTGGAATACTGTGGGACAGGGGGTTAGCCCTACAGTAACTGCCCAGGCGTATCTGGACATCTGGCCCTTTCGCTTGTTTTCCAGAGTTCAGATGAATTATGTGTCGCAGATTCATTGCTGCAGAGCCCCCGTCACATACCACTTGGGCAAAAAAACAGTCAGATCTCAGAACTCCTTCCAGATACCTGAACTGTTCACTGGGTCATTAAGGAGCAGTATACTCTGAAGGGGAGAAAGAGGGCAAAGTACCACAGAGTCCACCCTGCTGATCTGCTTAGCTTAGAGAAGACCTGTTTCACTGAAGAATAGAGAGTGCCAAATCTGCTGCTCTTTGAATTTTTTTCCCCACAGGCAAACAAGGTACAGGTGTGTTTTTTGAGCTGCTTTTGTATTGTCTTTCTACTTTAGCAGACTAAACTAGACTTAAGGTCTAGGATGCTCAGGGAAGGAAGCAAACTCATTGCCTAGCTTGATTCTTGGACATGAGAAATCCAAAGTGCTAGCCTGGCCATTCCCATACTTGGAGGAGATTAGCTTCCCTAGGATTTTTTTTATTTTTTAAGATTTTGAAATATCAATACAGAAAAGTGATCACATTTGAGGTATGCACGTCCGATGAATTTTCACAAAGTGAACACTCCCATGTAACAAGCACCTAGAACATGTAGTGGAGCATGTGCCCTCTTTTAACTGCTACCTCCCTCCTCACAAGGGTAATTATGATCCCAGTTTCTAGCAGTGTATATTAGTTTTGCCTGGTTTTATATTTTATGTAAGTGGAGTCAGAGAAGTCTATGTTCTTTTGTGTCTGGCTTCTTTTAGTCAAGATTATATTTGTGAGATTCAACCATATTGTTGTGTGTAGCAGCAATTCATTCTCATATATATGTATGTAAATATATATATATTCTCTTTCTATATATTTTTCTCCATATATATATACACATATATATTTTTGTATTTATATTTATTCATTCTGCTGTTGAACGGACATACGGGTTGTTTCCAGGTTTTGGTAATTAAGGAAAGCACTGCTATAAACACTCTTGTGTACATCTTTTATGAATATTTTAATGAACTCATTTCTCTTATGTATCTAGGATTGGAGTTGCTGGTTCATGGGGATATTCATCTGTTTAGCTTCAGTAGGTACTGCCACCAGTTTTCCAAAGTGGTTGTACCACTTTATACTTCCACTAGCAGTGTTTGAGGGTTCTAGTTATTCTATATCCACACCAACCCTTGCTATTGTCTTTTTCATTTTAGTCATTCTGATTAATAAGTACTACTGGTATTGCGTGTCATTTTACTTTGCCTTTCCCTGATGACTATGAGCTTAAGCACGTTTTAATGTTTATTGGCCATTTAGATTTTGTTAAGTGCCTATTCTTTTGCCCATTTTTCTGTTGAGTTGTATCTCTCTTATAGATGTGTAGGAGTTCTTTATATAGTCCGGATATGAGTTCTGTTGTCGACATACATATCACAAAGAACTTCTCCCTCTTTGTGGTTTCTTGCTGTGCTGTTGTACTGAACATTGGATTTTTACGGCCAGGTTAATAAGCTGCTCAGTTCTACTTGAAAAATGGGGGAATTGAACTGCTTTTGATCAGTGTTGGTGATGGTTCCTCCATGGTGAGGGTGAATTTGACACTGGTGAGATGTACCATATTGGGTCCCTGTCAAGAATCTTATCACCTCCCAAACAGTTTGGAGACTGACCTTTTTCTTTTTTGGGTTTCAGGTCGTGGATTCACAGATAAAGTAGATCGACTAAAACTGGCAGAAATTGTGAAGCAAGTGATAGAAGAGCAAACCACATCCCACGAATCCCAATAATGACAGCTTCAGACTTTGTTTTTTAACAAGTTGAAAATTTATTCATTAATGTATAAAGTAATTTGTATGTAAATTAATAAATCATAATTTCATTTCCACATTGCTTAAAGATGCTGTATAAATTTAGATACAGGATTTACTAATAGTATAGTTCATTTGTTTTTAAGAAAAGCTCAGTTCCTAATATATTATTACTTTAGAATTGTTTAGTCATATATGGTAAAGCTGACAGATGGTATTGTCAAGCAAGATTGTTTTATTTGTAATAAAGTATACAAAAACCATTTGCCAGTGGTAGGCAAAGGACCAACTATACTGACCTTAGTAAACAGTTGAATCAAGTACTGTGGAATCTGGTTTCAATTGCCCTGTGTATTTTACTTTCTGCACTATCAGTGGATTAGCTCTGGTGCCAAGAAATTTTTGTGGATCCATGTTGCAGACTGCTTGCCTGTTACAGGGTGCCACCTCCCATGATGGAAGAGGCAGGGAGTTGAGCCCTCACTTCTCTTATCCCTAACTCCCTAGAGAAGAGTGGTAATATTCCTTTTTTGTCATATTTTTTTAAAAGGTATTGGTGTATTTCTTAAATCTAATGGGATTCTCTATTGAGTTTATTCTTTTCATGTTTAACCAGAGCTTCAGCCCTCCCACCTCCATGAGATCCTACTTTGTCCTCTCCCTTTCCTGCAGCCCTCACCAGCTCCATTGCTTCTTATCTCCTTTCCCTGTTCTTCTGGCCCCTTTTATGGGGTGATTTTTCTGAGAAAGTTACATATCATAAAAACTGGACTATTGGGTTAGCATCTAAAGATGGTCCAAGTTTTTTCTCTTAAAGCTACCCTTTTTCTCTAACATTTCTGCCTGGGTTTCATGGTGGCATCCCCTGGGATGCATGTATTTTATTTATCACCCTTCATTTTCAGGAAGCATGGTTCTGGCCCAGAGATCAGATACTTGAATAGAAAACAAGGCTGGGTGCTTTTCTACTTTGCTGTTGTACATATGGGCATCCATAACACACCATTTTTATTTTTTTTTTTAGCAGTTCTTGATTGGTGGTTCTGTGTTGGTAAATGGGAGAGCTAATAGGCCAACTCCAATTCACAGAGGAGAAGAAAAGGATCAGTAGGCTCAGTTATTCAGTTTCATCCCATCAAATTCTCTTCAATCAAAGTCAACCCCACAGAGCTCACTTATTTTCAAACTCTTCCACTTTGCTGAGTATGTCTTCAGGGTGACATTTGCTTAGTATGTCCCATATGTGTGTGAATGACTGTAGGAATATATGATAAAAACATTAAGTATCTCTTAGAAATTACCTTACACATTGGTTCCCTTTTACTTTGGAGAGTTTTAAATTCAAGGCATTTTTTGAGGTAAGGCTCACTAATCTTCGGTGATTGATAACTGCTACAAATGGATACCCTGTAAGGAGAATTCAATACTTTTTTTTTTTTTTTTTTTTTTTTGGCGGTACGCGGGCCTCTCACTGTTGTGGCCTCTCCCGTTGCGGAGCACAGGCTCCGGACGTGCAGGCTCAGAGGCCATGGCTCACAGGCCCAGCCGCTCCGCGGCATGTGGGATCTTCCCGGACCGGGGCACGAACCCGCGTCCCCTGCATCGGCAGGCGGACTCTCAACCACTGCACCACAAGGGAAGCCCGAGAATTCAATACTTTTAAACATGGCAAAATCTAACAGGCAGCAGAGAAAAACAAAATGTTTTCTTATTTACTAACCACAAAACTTAGCTGAGAGTTGAATTAAGGGTTGAATTATTCTGTTTTTTCAGTGAAATGCAGTCTTACAAATCAAAATCACTTCTTACAATCAGGAAAAACTCTGCACTTGTTTCTGGAACAACTGAATACCTGTTATTTTTCTTATCTTAGGGTAGAGGTTCAGTGTTCACTTGGGAGAGGAAGGCAGTAATTAACTTTGTTACTCTTTTTCTTCAGAGGAATCTTCTAGCATGCCCAGTCTACCATTAACTTCTCAAATTTGTTATCTGGGTGTCTTCTAGAGGCTCAAGATGATTTCCTTCCCTGTGTGGTGAATTTTAGGCATGATCTAAAAGGGTATCCAAAAGATTCTTCCTTTTACTCTGAGCAGCAGTTGCCCGTGTTTCTTTAGTTTGAATTAAACTGGCCACGAAAATGAGTGCTGTATCCAGACAGGTCCATGCTGAAAGTTTGTGAATACCCTGGAGGATGCTCTAGCTGTTGTAACTCAAAAGTGGGTCCTATCCTACAGAGAGCTCCTTGACAAAACAATAGCTTCCAAAAGACTCAGCAATGTTTGGTCTTTAAAGTGGAGTTTTGTTTATGGAATTTGTTTGTAGGCCAGTAGCAAATTCTGCTTTAACTTTACCAGTCAGGTTTACTAATAAAACATTCACATGTACTGGAAGTAAAACAAAATCATCCTTGTCTCTTTTGGCCTGTCTGTCTAATGCCTGTACCTGCAGGAAGTTCACACTGTAAGAACAGTTCTCATAGGCAGGAGGTTAGAGTCTTCAGTTTTCCTACATGATTTGCTAACCCTCTGCTTACTATAAAACCATTACTCAAATACCTTTAGACTTTACCATAGTTATTAATCTGCTTGATGCGAAACAACTTTTGTATTTTTCTGGCTAATGTATTGTATAAGCTATAGGAGAACACCTGTGAGAAATTTATTGTCTGAAACATATGATAGGAGGAACTGCTTTTTAAAAAGAGTTTTGTTTTTGTATTCATTTGAGATAGAACAAGTTGAAGGAATTATTGGTTGAAGAAGTCAAATGATTTAAATCATATCTTGTGTGTGAATGCTTGCGTGCGTGTGTATTTATTGAAGAAAATGTGTCTCAATTTGAGAACTGGAAAATTGGATATTTGATTTTAATTATATTTCTATTTATTTAAAAAAGTAGAAGTGGTCTTTCATTATTGATTTTTTTGTCCCACAGAATGACTTAAATTTTCCCTGCCTCTTTGGTTAAGACACAGGGGAACATCTTAAATCTGTGATAATTTCCAAGTTACATAATTTTAAGAGGCTTTCCTCTTATACAGAACACAAGGAGAAAAGAAATCCAGCTGGAAATCATTTCACCATTTTTGCTGTAAATTTTTTAATATGTTTGTGATATGATAGTATTAATTTTCTTGCTAGATGTGGATGATTTTTTCATCTGTATTAGGAATTAAATATTATTAATTGGGGTTAATGAGTTGATCTACTCTCATGCTTATATCTGAGCTCTTGTAGTACTATTCCATTCTCTTTTGAATTATATAAGGCATTTCTCCATTTTTGTATGGTACTTACAGCCATAACCCTTATTTTGAAGGTTTTATATTGTAGATATTTGACTTAATATAAAATTATTTTTATGCAAGATAAAAGATGTAGAGTCTTTAGTTCATCTTATGATGCAAAGGAGAATAACTGGGCAAGGAATGTGGTTAAATAGGGCTTTTTTCCTTTTAAATTTATACTGCTAAATACACCAGGAGATCAACATCAAAATCAAATCCAAGGACTTCCATAGACATTACAGTTCAATTTTAGTTACGAAAGCAAAGAAGTCTTTAAAAAGCTCTTATACAGTCCATTTTTATTTTCTTGATGAAATGGTAACTAGATACCTGGTTAATCAGAGTTTAGTTTTATTCCAGACTTTGTTTTTATGTTGGGAGGAACTGAACTTTGATCTTAGTCACTTGTAAGTCTCCGCAGTGAAACTGAACTCCTTTCATTTAACACTTAGTACGTTTGTGCATTAGGAAAACTTATTAGAGGAAAATTATGTTTATATGCAGACACAAAGTGGCTAAACTCATCTGTTATGAACAAAAGTTAATGAGGGAGAATTTGTGCATCCACATACAAGTTTTCTTGAATTAAAGGAGAAAAACCAGACCCTGACAAAGGAGGGCTGGACTGAAAAACAGTACCCTCAATACTACAGAAATGAGGAAAAGAGGTAATGGGCAACAGAGAGCTTCGTCCTGCTCTGAGATCCCGAAGAATCCCCATCCCCTCCCCCCTGACCTCCTGCCAGAATGTTGGGTTTCAAAGAATGCGCAGATTAACGGATATCAGGAGTAGCGTGGCCCTGGGCTGAGGATAAGGATAATTTACCTGAGTAACAGTCCTGGCTGAATCATTACAGGCCTTCTACTTGGTATATCTCTGTGTAAGCGTAAAGGGAACTTAGCCAAGGAGCATTAAAACCATTGCTGTTGGAAGGAAGTCATATAGTAAGGAAACCACTGAAGGCCAAGAGAGAAAAGCAAGAACAGAAACACAGCCCCCAGGTCTGTAAGACTCAGAGTTGGGCAGTGCCCACCCATAAGGGAGCCAGCATAGATCTGAAGTGAATACCTGTGACGGAGGGTCTGCGTGTCAGGGAAAGCTGCTGCTGCTGGACATAGGCCCTGCATCATCAACTGATTTAACATGGCAGCGTCTGTGACACACTCTGCCTCTATACTGCCTTCTCTACGGAAAAACCAAGTGGCCTTGAAGGAGGGTAAGATGAAGTTTCAGACTTGGGCTCAGCAGAAGAGGGATTTGAGGCTGGGGCCAGTGCCAGGATCTTCATGTTTCAGTTTGAGGATTGTGTTGCTGTTGGTGATTTCTCTGCCAAGCTTGTACTGTGACCTGGGATCAGTATATTACTCTTCCTATGAAACAGTCACCCCCAAGAGTCTGACAGTGGAAGGAAGGGAAGACCAAGTGGAAAAGCTCTCCTATGTGCTATTTATGCAGGGCCAGAAACAGCTGATTCACCTGAAGGTGAAGAGAGACTATTTTGTGAATAACTTTCCAGTCTTCAGCTACCACAATGGCATCCTGGGGCAAGAAATGCCTTTGATCTCACATGACTGTCATTATGAAGGCTACATAGAAGGAGTCCCAGGTTCTTTTGTTTCTGTCAACACCTGTTCAGGCCTCAGAGGCGTCCTGATTAAGGAGGCAAAATCCTATGGCATTGAGCCCATTCACTCTTCAAAACGGTTTGAACATGTGTTGTACACCATGGCCCGTGAAGCTCCAGTCTCCTGTAGTGTCACTTCCAATGACAGCCAAGTGGCATTCACCAGCCGGCAACAAGAGAGCAGCAAGCCTCGCAGTCGGCAGGTGCCATCCTACTTGTGGTCACATACCAAATACGTGGAGATGTTTGTCGTGGTCGACAACCAGCGGTTCCAAATGTGGGGCAATGACATCAATGAGACAGTCCAGAGAGTAATGGACATCATTGCTCTGGCCAACAGCTTCACTAGGGGAATAAACACAGAGGTGGTGCTGGCTGGAATGGAGATTTGGACCGAGGGGGACCTCATACAGGTCCCAGTGGACCTGCAAGTTGCACTCAGGAATTTCAATAGCTGGAGACAAGAGAGGCTCTTCCATCGTGTGAAGCATGATGTTGCCCACATGATCGTTGGACACCATCCTAAAGAGGATACGGGGCAGGCATTTCTCAGTGGTGCCTGTTCAAGTGATTTTGCAGCAGCCGTTGAATCCTTCCACCATGAGGATGTCCTCCTGTTTGCAGCGCTCATGGTCCATGAGCTTGGGCACAACTTGGGTATTCCGCATGACCATTCGGCCTGCGTTTGTAAAGATAAACCCTTTGGCCTCATGCGTGAAAATATCACTAAAGAAAGTGGCTTCAGCAACTGCAGCTCTGACTTCTTCTACCAGTTCCTCTGGGAACACAAAGGGGCCTGCCTATTTAACAAGCCTGGGCCCAAAGGCCGCGTACGGAGGGATTCCCGCTGTGGAAATGGTGTTGTAGAAGAGGATGAGCAGTGTGACTGTGGTTCTGACTGTGACAATCACCCATGCTGTGACCAAACATGTAGGCTGAAGGAGAATGCAGAGTGTAGTGATGGACTCTGCTGCGTTAAATGCCAACTGAAATATAAGGGATTCATGTGCCGTCCTGCTTTGGGGGAGTGTGACCTCCCAGAGTATTGTGATGGTTCCTCTGGAGAATGCCCCATAGACAGCTATAAGATAGATGGTACAATGTGTGATAGAATTCACTATTGTGCTGGAGGTCGCTGTAATAACCCTGATAATCAGTGCATGGATATATATGGGTTCTCTGCAAGGTCTGCCCCAGAAAACTGTTACATTTCAATGAACAGAAGAGGGGACCGGTTTGGAAACTGTGGTATTACCAACTCACCTAGGTTAAGATATTTGAAGTGTGTAGATGATAATATATTTTGTGGGAAACTTATATGTACAAATGTTAGACAGGTACCACAAATCAAACCAAATCATACACTGATCCAGGTCGCTCATGAAGATGACTGGTGCTGGAGCATGGATGCCTATAACACTACTGATATCCCTGATGATGGAGATGTACACACTGGCACTCTTTGTGCTCCAAACAAAGTCTGTGTAAATTACTCTTGTACTGATTATGCTGTGCTCAAGTATGACTGCAAACCAGAAGAAATGTGTAATGGTAACGGAGTTTGCAACAATTTTAGGCACTGCCATTGTGAGGCTGGCTATGCTCCCCCTGACTGCAGAGGTCCAGGAGATGGTGGTAGTGTAGACAGTGGTCCACCTGGCAAACCAACTGAAATTCAAAGTGTAGGTGTAGGTGGCGGTTCTTTTCATCGTAGCATTGAGTTTAGAAATGTTGGCAAGCTAATTTTCATACTCCCTTCATTTCTTTTAATATTGTTGTTAGTTTTAATACTTTACATTACCCTCAGGGCTGTAAATGAGTCAGTAGAGACCCTAGGGCGTACCTTGGAGGAAAGTTCAGAGGAAACCACTAGTAAGGGATTCTTAACGGAGTTTCTACCAGTGGGGCTACAGGAGGAGGAGTCAGAAGAGAAGGACCAAGAAGAGGAGGCCCCCCCCACCGGAGGAGGCCCCCTTGCCGCCGCTGGAGGCTCCCCCGCCGCTGGAGGCAATGCTGCTGCCGCCGGAGGCCCCACCACCAGGAGAGCTAGCACCATAAGAGGTAGCAGGTGAAGGAAAAGGATAACCAAAGGCAGAAGTGTATTGGTGGAAGAATCCAAAAATATCGAATATCTCAAGCACTGAGTGGGAAAGAGGGGCTCAGAGAAGCAAAGGTGAAGTGAGAATTGATGGCTCCTGTAGCTCTGAACAGGATATATAGTCTACAGAAACATACTAACATGGGAACAGAGACGCCCCTGCTTTCAGTATTCATTTTAGTAATTTGGTTATATGTTCATACATGAACTCATAAAATATTCTATATTTTTGCTTTTTTCCCATTTCATGAAACAATTTTATTTAAGCTCTTCTCATGAATCATACCTATCAATATCATCATTCATTTGGGCCAATTTCTGATCTGAAATTACTTTTCAGGGCCTACCATCTTCCATCTACATTGTTTGATACACAGTATTATCTCTACCTATGACTATCACAGGGTCATTAATCCCACTCATAACACATTATCTTAAAAATGTTATCTGTTGAGTAATCTAATTTGCCCCAAAAGTTGCTATTCATGAATAAAAGGTAATTTAAAATAAATAAAAAGCTATTTTAAGATGAAGCATCGCTTCAGACTCCATACAGCCTAGTCCTTGAGGCTTCTTTATTTTGGGGCTCTCTTGGAAGGGGCTACATCTGATCCAGGGTTGTCCGATCACCCTGGGTCTGGGTGCATGGGGGAAGGGGAGCAACTTAGGCAAGAGACAACCTTGTCTAGTGCAGAGTTAAATTGAAAGTATTAATTGTTCCTTCTTTTCTGTTTTTCGACTTTACTTATTATATTTATTTCTCATTTCCTTTTTAAGTTAACATATTGTTGACTGACAGTCCAAAGGAACAGAGCTTTGGAGAGTAGTCAGTTGTCTGTAAAGAGAGCACAAAGCACATACAATAAAACATGCATTCTGTGCAAGACACTGTGCTACTTTACATTTGTTGTCTTAATTTAATCCTCCCATCCACCCTATGAGACCTCCATCTTGTACATGAAGAAACAGAGACCAAAGACTTTTGCTCTAGAGTTGATAAGGGGTGGAACCTGCATACGGCCCCACGTATGACTGAATCTACATTCGCCACTGCCTCGTGAGCCTGTTCCTTTAGTAAAAAAAAAGTGAGCAGGAAGACAACTGACATGTCCTTAATTGCCCAGGTGATTAGTGATGTTGAACACCTTTTCATGGACCTGTTGGCCATCTTTATGTCTTCTTTGGAAAAATGTCTATTCAGATTCTCTGTCCATTTTTAAATTGGACTTTTTTCTTTTTGATATTGAGTTGTATAAGTTCTTTTTATATTTGGATATTAACCCCATATCAGATATATGATTTGCAAATATTTTTTCCCATTCGATAGGTAGACTTCATTTTGTTGATGATTTCCTTTGCTGTGCAGAAAGAAGCCTTTTAGTTTGATGTAGTTCCACTGTTTTTTCTTTCCTTTTTTAATATTTATTTATTTATTTGGCTGCTCCGTGTCTTAGTTGCAGCATGCAGGATGTTCATTGCCACGTGAGGGATCTTCCTTGAGGCATGCAGGATCTTTAGTTGCAGCACGCAGGCTTTTAGTTGCGGCATGTAGGATCTAGTTCCCTGACCAGGGACTGAACCTAGGCCCCCTGCATTAGGAGCATGGAGTCTTAACCACTGGATCACCAGGGAAGTCCCTAGTTCCACTTGTTTTTGCATTTGTTGCCTTGGCTTTTGGTGTCAAATCCAAAAAGCCATTGTCAAGGCCAGTGTCAAGGAGCTTACTGCCTATGTTTTTTTCCTAGGAGTTTTATGGTTTCAGATCTTATTTTCACATCTTTAACCCATTTTGAGTTAATTTTTGTATATGGTATAAGATAGTGATGCACTTTCATTTTATGCATGTGGTTGTTCAGTTTTCCCCTTTATTGAAGAGACTGTTCTTTCCTCATTGTATATTCTTGGCTTCTTTGTTGTAAATTAATTGACTATATATGTATGAGTTTATTTCTGAGCTTTCTATTCTGTTCCATTGATCTATGTGTCTGTTTTTATGCCAATACCATAGTGTTTTGATTACTATAGCTTTGTAATATAGTTTGAAATCAGGAAGCATTATGCTTCCAGCTTTGTTCTTTTTTATCAAGACTGCTTTGGCTATCTGGGGTCTTTCATAGTTCCAAAAAAATTTTAGGATTATTCGTTCTATTTATGTGGTAAATGTCATTGGAATTTTGATAGTGATTGCACTGAGCCTACAGATTGCTTTGGGTATTATGGAAATTTTTTTTTTTTTTTTTTTGCGGTACGTGGGCCTTTCACCATTGTGGCCTCTCCCGCTGTGGAGCACAGGCTCCAGACACGCAGGCCCAGTGGCCATAGCTCACGGGCCCAGCCGCTCCACGGCATGTGGGATCCTCACGGACCGGGGCATGAACCCGTGTCCCCTGCATTGGCAGGCGGACTCTCAACCACTGCGCCACCAGGGAAGCCCTATTATGGACATTTTAACAATAATAATTCTTCCAACTCATAAACACAGAATATTTTTCTATTATTTGCATCTTCTTCCATTTCCTTCATCAATGTCTTATAGTTTTCAGTGTATAGGTCATTCACCTCCTTGGTTAAGTTCATTCCAAGTATTTTATTCTTTTTGATGCAATTATAAATGGGATTGTTTTCTTAATTTCTCCTATGATAGTTTGTTATTAGTGTATAGAAACACAACTAATTTTTGTATATTGATTTTGCATCCTACAACTTTACTGAATTCATTTATTAGTTCTAACAGTATTTTGGTTGAGTCTTTAGGGCTTTTTATATATAACATGTCATCTGCAAGTAGTGACAGTTTTACTTCTTCCTTATTTATTTATTTTTTTTTCCCGTACGCGGGCCTCCCACTGCTGTGGCCCCTCCTGTTGCGGAGCACAGGCTCCGGACGTGCAGGCTCAGCAGCCATGGCTCACAGGCCCAGCCGCCCCGCGGCATGAGGGATCCCTCCAGACCGGGGCACAAACCCACATCCCCCGCATCAGCAGGCAGACTCCCAACCACTGTGCCACCAGGGAAGCCCA
Organism: Lagenorhynchus albirostris; assembly: GCF_949774975.1. NCBI lineage: Eukaryota > Metazoa > Chordata > Mammalia > Artiodactyla > Delphinidae > Lagenorhynchus > Lagenorhynchus albirostris. The sequence goes on from NC_083108.1 coordinate 72,506,023, forward strand.
CTTCTTCCTTTTTGATTTGGATGCTTTTATTCCTTTTTCTTGCCTAACTGCTCTGCCTATGACTTTTAATACTATGTTGAATAAAAGTGGTGAAAGTGGGCATCCTTGTGCTGTTACTGATCTTAGAGGAAAAGCTTTCAGCTTTTTCACCACTGAGCATAATGTTAGCAATGGGCTCAAATTTCATTCTTTTTTTTTTTTTTTTTTTTTTGGTATGCGGGCCTCTCACTGTTGTGGCCTCTCCCGCTGCAGAGCACAGGCTCCGAACGCGCAGGCCCAGCGGCCATGGCTCACGGGCCCAGCCGCTCCGCGGCATGTGGGATCTTCCCAGACCGGGGCACGAACCCTTGTCTCCTGCATCGGCAGGCGGACTCTCAACCACTGCGCCACCAGGGAAGCCCAAATTTCATTCTTGAGTAGAATTCATCATTTGGGGTGGGTGTAGACCAAAATCTCACTGAAGTGTTCTCTTAAAAAAAACAAAACAAAAAACAAAGGCAATCTTTCTCCACCAATGAAAATGCTGAGCAACTTTAAAATAATTTTTCACCTGCTTCTATACATAAAGCTGTCAAAATATTTAAGCTCCATTATTACACAACCTAAATGTACAACGTTAGATGAATGGATAAAGAAGATGTGGTACATATATACAATGGAATATTACTCAGCTGTAAAAAGGAACAAAATTGGGTCATTTGCAGAGATGTGGATGGACCTAGAGTCTGTCATACAGAGTGAAGTAAGGCAGAAAGAGAAAAACAAATATTGTAAATTAATGCATATATGTGGAATCTCGAAAAATGGTACAGATGAACCTATCTGTAGGTCAGGAATAGAGTTGCAGACGTAGACAATGGACGTGTGGACACAGGGGGGTAAGGCGAGGGTGGGACGAATCAGGAAATTAGGTTTTACATAAATACACTACCATGTGTAAAATAGATAGCTAGTGGGAACATGCTGTATAGCACAGGGAGCTCAGCTTGGTGAGCTGTGACGACCTAGATGGGTGGGATGGCAGAGTGGGAGGGAGGTGCAAGAGGGAAGGGATATAGGTATACATATAGCTGATTCACTTCACTGTACAGCAGAAACTAACACAACATTGTAAAGCAATTTTACTCCAATTAAAAAAAAAAGGCTATCTTCCTCCAGCAACAAAAATGATGAACAACTTTAAAATAATTTTTCACCTGCTTCTATACATAAAGCTGTCAAAATATTTAAGCTCCGTTATCACACTCCATAATACATGTCATGGCTCCAGGTGATTACTCGGGAATGAGGAGATGAATCTTTCGTAACCCTCCCCCCAGAAATATGCACACTCCACCACCTTATGTTCTGTTATGGAAAATCCTTCTAATTCCAGATGCTGATTGGTGGGGGGGAGCTAAATACTTTGACTATGACCTTACCTATGAGATAGATTTTGTGTCTTTGAAACCTGTAGCATAATGAACTATAATTACAGACATTTCAAATTCTCAGTAGTTTTTGCTTAATCAGAGTCAAAGGCAAAATCTGCATTTACTTGTGGGAGAACCTTTCGGTGAAATTTTAAGATAAAACTCAAGGCCTATTCCTCACTAGAGTGGTTGAGACATGATTTATATACAGCTCGACTAAACTTAAAGATGAGCTGTCTTCAGTGTAGGCAAAATTACATCCTTATGGAGCTCATTGTAATGTTGATCACTGAGAAGGAAGGATTTTGTTGAGAGAAAAGTTGGAAGTTGGGGACCTAGGGTTTGTTTAAGAGGGTCCAGGTAAAGGACCGAGGCACAAGAGGCTGGAAGGTACTGCCCTCTGGAAGATTGCTGCCTCTTGAGTTTTGATGCATTGATGTCACACATCCATTATCTCCTGTTTTCTGAATTGTAATCCCTGTTATTTTCAGAAAGCACAGACACAAATACTTTTTAAAAATGGGATCCTATCCTACATGCTCCATTTATTTTGGACTCCCTCCCTTTAAGAAGATGCTATCTTAATTTATTTCATGATCATCTCCTTTTACCCCCTTCACTGGCTGCAGGTCTCCTCACTTTGTTCTTGAAAGTCACTGCTAACTTAGTGTACAACTTTCCATATCCTTTTCCATAGTCATGTAAGTATACATATATAGAGTATATATATATATATATATATATATATATATATAGTGTGTTTTAGGGGTAATCTTTTAAAACTGAGTTCACATTATTTATATTCCTTTGAATCTTGCTTTTCTCTGCATAGTGGCAAGCTCAGCAAGTCATCCTATATTTCGAAATCATTTCTTTTCACGACTGCATAGTATTCCATGGTATTTTGTTAAGTATCTTCTACAGTTAATTCAACCATTTTCAATAGTTGGCCATGAATTTTGTTTCCATGGTTTTGTTTTTAGCCTCTACAAATAATACTGCCAACAAAATACTTCTAAATACACAAATCTGAATATAGTACATCTAGGATTTTCTTCTGGGCCCTATTCTCCAACTGTGCTATCTTCCTATTATTCCTTTCTCTTCTCCACCACTCCTCTTGGCAGAATTCTACTCTCAGGATGACTGACAGACATGTTCAGGAAACTCAGACCAGGTGAGAAGCACCTCCCAGTATCATGCTTCAAGCAATCCTGTTACCTTGAGTTAACTCAAGCTTTGGCTGCTTGTGTTGTGCTGGTTCTGAGAGGCAGTAACTCCACAGCTAGAATTCATTATTGTTAGCAGGGGATAAGGCCGAGGTGATTTATGGGAGCCTGCCCCTCTCCTTTAAGGCCTTGCAGAGGTAGTTTCAGAGGACATCTCTCTATGAAAAAAAAATTAACAAATTTTCCCAGATACCTCATTAAGGGTTTAGGAATAGTACGTTGGGCTTTGGGGCCTTCTGCTCCTTCAATGCACTCACTAAAATGGAATCTAAACTTCTAATCCAGGCATACCACTTCCTATACCACTGGCCAACTCTAGGGCTATTTTGAGAGGTTGGCTAAATCATTTGGGTTTTGAAGTCATAGTGATTTAGGTTTGAATCTCTACTCATCTTTCTTAGCAGTGAGTTTGGATAACTTAATTTTACCCTATGAACATCAGTTTTTTTCAACCATAAAACTGGATAAATCATAAATACCCTGCAGTGTTATCGTGTGGATTACTAATATGTAAAACTTTTAGACTTCTGCTCAGAACAAAATAAAGTCAATAAATATTTGTCCAGGTTACTATTGTTTTCCTTTGTTGCATATCATATTAACAAATTAGGTCTTTATAGGGTATTTCCTGCCCATCCTACATCCTCTTAATTCTCCACAAGTTGTAACAAGTTATAAATCCCAGAAATTTCTAACTAGGGTCTACCCTGAAATGAGGACTCAGTTTATGCTTTCCAAAAATTCCACCTACATTTAACTAGATCAAACTGTCTTCTTTTTTGTAATACTTATCTTCTTAAATGAATATTTATGGGAAAAAAACCTGTCAGGAACTTATAGAAGAAGAGGGAACTGGTAGAGTGGGCAGAAGGATCTTCAGAGAAGGAAAGTAAGGAGCTGAGTTAGCCTCAGCGTATGTGGTTTTGCCTAGAGTTTAGTGGTCAACAAGTATTGACTAATAAGTCTCTTATCGGGACCCAGCTCCACGGTTGAGCTATTCACATTCATACCTGACCATCCATTAGATGTCCCAAACTGGTACTTTCTCATGTCTTTTCTTTTTTTTTTCAATTGAAGTATAGTTTATGTACAATGCTATATGTTACAGGTAGACAGTATAGTGATTCACAATTTTTAAAGGTTATACTCCATTTACAGTTATTATAAAATATTGGCTATATTCCTTGTGTTGTACAATATTGTCTTTTCTTATTAATAACACAAATGTCTTTGAGGTTAATAGAAATAGCTCAATTTTATATATGAGGCTCAGAAAGGAGAACTGTTTGGCAATGTCACATAGTTAATTAGTAGCAGAGTCAGGACTGGAATTTAGGTCATTTGATTTCATCGTCAGTTTTCTTTTTGATATTAGTGATGTGCTGGAGCAAGTTAATATTGCTGGTGAGAGCTCACTGTAGCATATCTTACCAATTCTGTGTTCAGTGACATCATACTGGTAGCTTGAAATTGGCCATGGTGGTGGGAGTATTTACAGCACAGAAATAGGTAAATCATACAAATTTGAGTACCAATTGTCAAACACTTACGAGCATATCACCACAATTATTTCTAGTAATACAAAGAAATTATAAACCATGTTCCCTGAATCCAAGGAATTTATAATCTACCTGTCTTTGTAGACAAAACAATATTATATGAACCCAACTGGTTGTGATATGTATAGGACTAACTGTAAGTTCATTAATAGAATAATGTAAGTTCATAACACCAAATAATGGTCAATTGATCAAATGTAGGCGATAAATCCATGGACCTTGACTTACCCTAGAATTATGAACCAGGATTAAAATTGAGGGACTTCCCTGGCGGTGCAGTGATTAAGAATCTGCCTGCCAATGCACGGGACACGGGTTCAATCCCTGGTCTGGGAAGATCCCACATGCTGCGGAGCAACTAATCTCGTGCGGCACAACTACTGAGCCTGCGCTCTAGAGCCCACAAGCCACAACTACTGAGTCTGCGCCCCTAGAGCCTGTGCTCTGCAACAAGAGAAGCCACCGCAAAGAGAAGCCCGTGCACTGCAACGAAGAGTAGCCCCCGCTCGCTGCAACTAGAGAAAGCCCACGTGCAGCACCGAAGACCCAACACAGACAAAAATAAAATAAATTAAAAAATAAAAAAAATAATTAAAAAAAGATTAAAATTGAGAAACTAATGGTCAATATCTTTACTGTGAATTGCTATTAAATATGAAATCTGACCTCAACACATTTGTTCACTTTTTCATTGATTCATTCTTTCATTCAAGCTTTCACATTCAAGAAACATTTATATGCCAGGAACTGCACTAGATGCTGAAGATAAAAACACAGATTCTGGATGTGGAAAAACTGGAACTTCTACATATCATTGGTGGGAATTTAAAAATGGTGCAACCACGTTGGAACAAAGTTTGGCAGTTCCACAAAATGCTAAACATAGAGTTACCATATGACCTAGCAACTCCACTCCTATAAACATATATATCCAAAAAATATGAAAACATACACCCATACAAAAATTTGTACACAAACGTTCAGAGCATCACTATTCATCCCCAAAGTGGAAACTATGTAAATGTCTATCAGCTGAAGAATGGATAAATAAAATGTTGTATAGCTATACAACAGACCATTATTCAGCAATAAAAAGGAAAGTAGTATTGATACATGCTACAGTATGGATGAATCTTGAAAACATTATGCTAAGTGAAAAAAGCTAGTCACATAAGGTCACATATTATATCATTCTATCTATGTTAAATGTCCAGAATAGGCAAATCCACAGAAACAGAAAGCTGGGGTGGAAGAAGCTGAGGGGGAAAGTGAGGAGGGACTGCTAACCAGAACAAGTTTCTTTCTGGAGTGATAAAAATGTTCTAAAATTAAATTGTAGTGATAGTTGCACAATATTTATTCTAAAAACTTTTGAATTGTGAGCTTTAAAAGGGTGAATTTTGTAGTAGCTTAATTATACATCAATAAAGCTATTTTTAAAAGTAAAAAAATTAGGGAATTCCCTGGTGGTCCAGTGGTTAGTACTCCACACTTCCACTGCAAGGGGCACGTGTTCGATCCCTGGTTGGGGAACTAAGATCCCGCAAGCTGCGTGGTGTGTACCAAAAAAAAAAAAATTATAAAAGTAAAAATATTAAATATAAGGCTAAAGTTCCCTTTTATCAGTAGTCCTAATCACTTCCTAATCCTCCTCATTGGGAACCATTATTATCAGTTTAGTGTATTTGTTTCTAGACCTTCTCTTAAGGTAGAAAGAAAATATATAGTATTGTTTCATGTATGTAAGTATAACATAAATAGTACCATGCTTTTTTTTTAACTCATTATGTCTTGAAGATGGGTCCATTTATATATAAGCTCCTCAAAGAAAGTGCTCTGGTGGGATCTTGGGCATTATAAATGTATGTAAGTATAACATGTATGTAAGTATATAAGTATGTATGTAAGTATAACATGTATGTAAGTATAACATAAATAGTACCATGCTTTTTTTTTAACTCATTATGTCTTGAAGATGGGTCCATTTATATATAAGCTCCTCAACGAAAGTGCTCTGGTGGGATCTTGGGCATTATAAATGCTTACTGTATTTGATGTAATTCAAATAAATAGCATCAAGATATTTGGGGAAAGGCATTGTCATTTCTGCAAAGGATTTCATGCCTGGCTAATTCCCTGGACCTCCATGGTGGGTTAAATATTCCTGATGATATAGTAAGAACTTTGCTACAATCTTCTTCAATTAAAAAAAAACTTTGCTCCAGCAAAGGGTTGAGAGTACAAGCCCTGGGACTTTGTATGGAGGAGCCATACTGGAGGTAAAATAAGAAACAGGAGAGGGTCACGTCTGGAAAGCCAAGTGCAAAAGTGTTTCAAGGAGTGATCAACAGTATTTATGTAGGTGATTAACCAAAAAGCTTAACTAAATGGGATTCTAAAAATTAATATGAACATACTTTAAACAACTTGAATATTCATCTATTGGACTATTGTTTGATGTGGTAGGTAAGAACCTTTATTTCTGTTTGGTTCATTAATGGAAGTAAAATGTAAATAGAGAATGATTCGTGATTTTTTTTAAAAGAGCCTCTCTGCCATTTACAGTTGTCGTGTTCACATCTAATGCTATAACATATATTTTCAAGTAGCTTTTCCAAATCATTTGACTCAATGCAAAAACGTTTTCTCTTTACAGTCACATCTTAACACTTTATGTAATATTTAATTGGGTACTATAGTCATAGGTACCATAGTCATAAGTATAACTGGCACAAATAGGTTTGGAAATAAACATATCTTGGTACTTGGTGGAAGCAGATATGTAAGGAAAGTAGATATTAAAGTATAGCCTACTAATGCTAAATGTCCAGTGAGTTGTGACTGTCACTTTGTTTTAGAGAAAGAATGGAGAACATCAGTTAATGAAATGAGTAGGTAAGTGAAGGGTAAGAGAACTTCCAGTACATACCAAAATATTAAAGTTAAATGAGTATGTTGGGCATTATAGGATACTTTAAAACAATTACAGTCATCACCCCAAACTTGTAAGGTCAATTAGGCTGCAGTTTAAAAATGTGTCCTGAAAAGACAGACTCTTCAGCAAGTGCTGTTGGGAAAGCTGGACAGCGCATGTAAATCAATGAAGTTAGAACATACCCAAAAATAGACTCAAAATGGCTTAAAGATGTAAATATCAGACATGACACCATAAAACTCCTAGAAGAGAACATAGACAAAACATTCTCTGACATAAATCATAGCAATGTTTTCTTAGGCCAGTCTCCCAAGGCAATAGAAATAAAAGCAAAAATAAACAAATGGAACCTAATCAAACTTAAAAGCTTTTGCACAACAAAGGACACGATCAACAAAACAAAAAGACAACCTACGGACTGGGAGAAAATATTAGCAAATGATGCAACTGACAAGGGCTTAATTTCTAAAACACATAAACAGCTCATACAATTCAATAACAAAAAACCAAACAACCCAATCAAAAAATGGGCAGAAAAGCTAAATAGACATTTCTCCAAATAAGACATACAGATAGCCAACAGGCACATGAAAAGATGCTCAACATCGCTAATTATTAGAGTAATGCAAATCAAAACTACAATGAGGTACCACCTCACAGTGGTCAGAATGGCCATCATTAAAAATTCTACAAATAATAAATACCAGAGAGGGTGTGGAGAAAAGGGAACCCTCCTACACTGTTGGTGGGAATGTACATTGGTGCAGCCACTATGGAAAACAGTATGGTGATTCCTTAAAAAACTAAAAATAGAGTTGCCATATGATCAGCAATCCCACTCCCAGGCATATATCTGGACAAAACTCTAATTCAAAAATATACATGCACCTGAATGTTCACAGCAACAATAGCCAAGACATGGAAGCAACCTACATGTCCAGCAACATGAACATAAATGGATGTTCATGAATGGATAAAGATGTGGTATAGATATACAATGGAATACTACACTCAGTCATAAAAAAGAATAAAATAATGCCATTGGCAGCAACATGGGTGGGCCTAGAGGTTATCATACTAAGTGAAGTAAGCCAGAAAGAGAAAAACAAATACCATAGGATATCACTTATATGCGGAATCTAAAATATGACACAAAATGAACTTATTTATGAAACAGAAATGGACTGACACACATAGAAAACAAACTTATGGTAACCAAAAGGGAAAGTGGGTAGGAGAGGGATTAGGAGTTTGGATTAGCAGATACAAACCACTATATACAAAATAGATAAACACAAGGTCCTAATGTATAGCACAGTAAACTACATCCAATATCCTGTAATAAACCATAATGGAAATGAATAAGGTGTATATATGTATATAGGTATATATATGTATAACTGAAGAATAGGTATATATATGTATAACTGAAGAACAGGTATATATATATGTATAACTGAATCACTATGCTGTACACCAGAAACTAACACATTGTAAATAAAGTATACTTCAATAAAAATAAATAAATAAGCAAATAAATAAATAAAACTGGGAAAAAATTCATGGGAAAGGGGAAATCCTAGGAAAGTTCTCAGTCAAAAGGGAATATGTGAAGGAGGTTGATAATAATATCCTGTGCCTGTGTAGCACTTTTTATTTTACAAAGCATTTTTACAAATATTATTGAATCATCAGAAAAGCTCATATAGATATTATTTCCACTTTACAAACGAAGAAGCTGATGCCCAAAGAGAGTAAATGACAAAAATAAAAAAATTTGCAAATAAACAAACTGAGTCTTGAATTCGGGTTTTTATGTTAAAAAAAAAAAAAAAAAAAAACCTTGTAGTAAGGCTCCATATCACAGTCCATGAAAAAAACTGATTTACCATAGGATGTAGCATTCAATTTCTCAAAGGCTACAAAACAAATTTAAATATAAGGAAGAGAGATTTTCAGAAGGTGGCAGCAGCAGTGCAATTTTTAAAACTCTCCTCAAGTCACCCCATAAAAACAGACAAAGCACTATGATGGTAAAAAATCAAACCCTACAAGCAACAACAAAAAAAGGTGATAAGTCATCTTACAAACCCCAAGGTATGGTGTATAAGGACAAACTACCAATAACTCCAAGACCCAAGTGGTAAATAGTACCTGTCATGGAGAAAGCAGAGAGAAGTAATGGGATGCCTATTGGACCTGAGAACAGGATAAAACCGAATATCCAACAGATACTCGCTGGAAAGCATAGTGAGCCAATTTGAAAAAAAGCACCTGAAACTGAAGTTTCTGACACTTCAATTTTGGGGAGAATGCAAGGGGTCGATTGTAAGGGGTGAAGGGGCCAGAGAAGTCTGAGGCCTACAACTTTAAAAATTAAAGGACAAGGGCTTCCCTGGTGGCACAGTGGTTGAGAGTCCACCTGCCGATGCAGGGGACTCGGGTTCGTGCCCTGGTACCGGAAGATCCCACATGCCGCGGAGCGGCTGGGCCCGTGAGCCATGGCCGCTGAGCCTGCGCATCCGGAGCCTGTGCTCCGCAACGGGAGAGGCCACAACAGTGAGAGGCCCGCATACCGCAAAAAAAAAAAAAAAAAAAAAAATTAAAGGACAAAGTCTTCTAGGACAAAGTCTTATGCTGGGGAGAATCTGCTGTTAGTAGAATTCAAATTGTCCAGGACGAAAAGGCAAAGGAAAGAGATTTTAACTGGAAACACTTCCATTGTTTCACTAATTAATATGTTATTTGGCATTACATTTTGGTAAGTGGTCTTTACCATGTTTATGTAGTATCTTTGTTTTCCCATTAAAGTTTTAAAATAGGAATAGCCAGTGAATTTTAACAACTTTTTGGCATGCATTCATATGTTTATATTTATTTCTCCTTTAACTTTTTTGTGTGATGAATTATGATGATACATTTCTTAATGCTAAACTCATGCTTATGTTTCTGGCATAAATTCTTTTTGAGCATGGTGTTTTCCTTGAATATACTACAAGGTTCTATTTCTAATATATCTTTTAAAATTATTTTAATCTACATTCAGAAAATGAAATTTATTTTGGAGTTTTAAAAAATGCCATCTTTATCAAGTTAGGGAATTAAGATTATATTACCTCCAGGCTTCCCTGGTGGCGCAGTGGTTAAGAATCCGCCTGCCAATGCAGGGGACACGGGTTTGAGCCCTGGTCCGGGAAGATCCCACATGTCGCGGAGCAACTAAGCCTATGAGCCACAACTACTGAGCCTGCGCTCTAGAGCCCACAAGCCACAACTACTGAAGCCTGTGTGCCTAGAGCACGTGCTCCACAACAAGAAAAGCCATCACAATGAGAAGCCCGCACACCGCAATGAAGAGTAGCCCCCGCTCGCCACAACTAGAGAAAGCCCACGTGCAGCAACGAAGACCCAACGCAGCCAAAAATAAATAAATAAATACATTTAAAAAAATTATATTACCTCCATAAAGAATTTTTCATATTTTCCTTTGGATTTTAAAATTTAGCGATGATAGAGTTGCACAAATAGTTTTGTATAATTTAAAATCCTCTGTACCCATATTATACATTTCTAACATTCATTTTTGTACTGTGGTAAGAACGCAACAATTTTTAACAAAAATTTAAGTGTACAACACAGTATTTTTTTTTAATTGGGGTATAGTTGTTTTGCAATGTTGTGTTAGTTTCTACTATACAGCGAAGTGGAGTTCTCTGTGCTATACAGCAGGGTCTCATTAGTTATCTATTTTATACATATTAGTATATATATGTCAATTCTAATCTCCCAATTCATTCCCACCCACAACACAGTATTGTTGACTCTAGGTACAATGTTGTACAGCAGAGACCTAGAAATTATTCATCTTGCTTAACTGAGACTTGATGTCATTGATTGGTAAATCCCCATTTCCCCATACCCCAGCCTGTGGCAACCATCATTCAACTCTTTGATTCTATGAATTTGACTAATTTAGATACCTCATATAAGTAGAATAATGAGGTATTTGTATTTCTGTGACTGGTCTATTTTACTCAGCATAATGTCCTCAAGGTTCATCCACGTCGTCACATGTTGCAAGATATCCTTATTTCTTAAGGCTGAATAGTATCATATGTATATCACATTTTCTGTATCTGTTGATGAACATTTAGGCTGTTTCCACATCTTAACATCTGGTTATTGTGAATCTTGGCTGCAATGAACAAGGGAATGCTAATATCTCTTTGATATCATGCCACTCCTTTCTGGCCTGCAAGGTTTCTGCTGGAAAAAACACTGAGAGTCTTTTGGATGTTTCTTTGTATGTTACAAGTCACTTTTCTCTAGCCTCTTTCAAAATTCTCTGTCTTTGACTTTTGACAATTTGATTATATGCACCTCAGTGTGGATTATCTTTAGATTCATCTTGCTTGGTGATCTCTAGAGTTTGTGGATCTGTATGTCCACTTGCTTCTCTATATCTGGGAAGTTTTCAGTCAATTTTTTGAATATGCTTTCTGGTCTTTTTTTCTCTCTTCCGACTGGGACTCCTATAATGGTTGGCTTGATGATATCCTGAAAGTCCCTTAAGCTTTCTTCACTGTTTTTCATTCTTTCTTTCTGTTTTCTCCTCTGACTGCATTATTTCCAAAGTTCACTGATCCTTTCTTCTGGTTGATCTAGTCTAATGTTGAACCCTTCTAGTGAATTGTTTTTCAGTTCAATTATTGTGTTCTTCAGCTCCATGACTTCTGTCTGGTAGTTTTTAATATCTTCTATCTCTGTGTTGAAATTCTCACCTTGTTCATGCATTGTTCTCTTGACTTCAGTGAACATTTTTAAAACAGTATTTTTGGATTCTCTATCAGGTAAATAATACACGTTCATTTCACTAGGGTCAGTTTCTGGAGATTTATCTTGTTCCTTTAATGTGGAACATCTTTGCCTAATTCTTCATATCTTTGACTTTCTGTGTTGGAGTCTGTGTATCAGACAAACCAGGCACCTCTTTCAATCTTCATAGACTGGCCTCATACAGGAGAAGACCTCAACCAATAACTCTGGCCAGAGATTCTAGGGGCCTCTACCAACTCTTTCTCTCCCCAGGAAGCAGCAGGCATCTGTGTTTTTTATATGCTTGCTTTGTGCTAAGCCAAGGGGAGGAGCTGTCTTTAATTTTTGCCAATTTGATTACTGTGTGTCTTGGCATGTTCTTCCTTGGGTTTATCCTGCCTGGGACTCTGTGTACTTCCTGGGCTTGGGTGACTGTTTCTCTTCTCATGTTAGGGAAGTTTTCAGCTATTATCTCTTTCAATATTTCCTCAGGTCCTTTCTCTCTCTCTGTTCTCCTTCTGGGACTCCTAGAATGTGAATGTTGGTGCATCTGACGTTGTCCCAGAGGTCTCTTAGACTGTCTTCATTTCGAGTCATTCTTTTTTCTTTATTTTGTTCTGCGGCAATGATTTCCGCCATTCTGTCTTCCAGGTCATTTATCCATTCTTCTGCCTCACTTATTCTGTTATTGATTCCTTCTAGTGTATTTTTCATTTCAGTTATTGTATTCTTCATCTCTTTGTTCTTTAGTTCTACCAGGTCTTTATTAAACATTTCTTGTATCTTCTCGGTCTGTGCCTCCATTCTGTTTTCCAAGATCTTGGATCATCTTTACTATCATTATTCTGAATTCTTTTTTGGGCAGATTGCCTACCTCCACTTCATTTAGTTGTTCTTCTTTGGGGGTTTTATCTTCTTCCTTCATCTGGTACATAATCCTCTGCCGTCTCATTTTGTCTTACTTTCTGCAATTGTGGTTTCATTCTACAGGCTGCAGGGTTGTAGTTCTTCTTGCTTCTGCCGTCTGCCTCCTGGTGGATGAGGCTGTCTAAGAGGCTTGCACAGGCTTCCTGGTAGAAGGGACTGGTTCCTGCCCACTAATGGGTGGAGCTGGGTCTTGTCCCTCTGATGGGTAGAGCTGTGCCAAGGGTTGTGTCTAGAGGGCTATGGACTCAGGAAGACTTTAAGCAGCCTGTTGGCTGATGGGTGGGGCTATTTCCACCCTGTTGGTTGTTTGGCCTGAGATGTCCCAGCACTGGAGTCTGCAGGCTGTGGGGGTGGGGCCAGGTCTTAAGAAAATGGTGGCCTCCAGGAAGGCTCATGCTAATGAGTACTTCCCAGATCTGCTGCCACCAGTGTCTCTGTTCCTGCAATGAGCCACAGCTCCCCACTGCCTCCACAGGAGACCCTCCAATACTAGCCCAGTCTAGTAGGTCTGGCCCAGTCTCTTACGAGGTCCCTGCTTTTTCCCTGGGTCCTGGTGCACATGAGACCTTGTGTGCATGCTCCAAGAGTAGAGTTTCTGTTTCCCCCAGTCCTGTGGAATTCCAGTGATTAAGCCCTGCTGGCCTTCAAAGCCAGATTCTCTGGGACCTCCTCCTCCCATTGCCAGACCCCCAGGTTGGGAAGCCAGACGTGGGGCTCAGTACTTTCACTCCTGTGGGAGAACTTCTGTGGTATAATTATTTTCCAGTTTGTGGGTTGCCCACCTGGCAGGTATGGGATATGATTTTATCATGATTGCACCCTATCCTACCATCTCACTGTGGCTTCTTCTTTGTCTTTGGGTGTAGGGGATCTTTTTTGTTAGGTTCCAGCACTTTTTTTTTTTTTTGTCAGTAGTTGTTCAGCAGTTAGTTGTGATTTTGGTGTTTTCATAAGAAACAGTGAGCTCACATCCTTCTACTCTGCCATCTTGTCTCTGTCTCAAGCTAAGGTTCTTGACAAGAGCTTTTACTTTTGATGAGGTCCAATTTATGGATTTTTTTTAATGGATCATGCTTTTTGGTACCATGTTTAAGAATTCTTCACCAAGTCTTAGATCCTGAAGATATTCTATGTTTTCTTCTAAAAAGTTTTATATTTTACATTTATATCTATGATCCATTTGAGGTGATTTTTTTTTTTTGTAGTACGTGGGCCTCTCACTGTTGTGGTCTCTCCCGTTGCAGAGCACAGGCTCCAGACGCGCAGGTTCAGCAGCCATGGCTCACGGGCCTAGCCGCTCCATGGCATCTGGATCTTCCCGGACCGGGACACGAACCCGTGTCCCCTGCATCGGCAGGCAGACTCTCAATCACTGCGCCACCAGGGAAGCCCCTGAGGTGATTTTTGTATGAAGTGTTAGGTTTAGGTTGAGGTTCCTCTTTTTTGTCTATGTATATCCAATTTTCCAGCACAATTTGTTGAAAAGATGCTCCTTCCTCCACAGAATTGCTTTTCCCCTTTTGTCAAAAATCAGATGAACATACATGTGTGGGTTCTCTATTTCTGAATTCTCTATTCTGTTCCATTGATCTATGTGTCTATCCCATCACCAATACTACACAGTCTTGAAACTCAGTAGAGTGGTCCCTCCCACGTTACTCATTCCCAAAATTATTTTAACTATTCTAGTTTTTTTGCCTTTTAGAAAACATATATTCACAATAAATAAATATTTCACACTGTGTACATATATACCAAATCATCATATTGTACACTTTAAATATATAAAATTTTATTTGTGAATTATACCACAGTAAAGTGAGGGGGAGAAAGTTGAGAAGAAAAAAATGCCAAGAGCTTGATAGAAAAAGGGGAAAAGACATTAACCGACAATTGTTAAAAGATATAAAAATGGCCTTTAAACATATTAAAACATTTCAAATTCACTCAAAATCAGAAAAATACAAATTAAACAATATCGACCTGCTACTTATCACCTATCAGTCTGGTGAAAATTAAAACGTATGGCATGGCAATATACTCTGTTGCTTAGACTTTGGGGAAACAGGCACTCTGATACACTGCCAGTGGAAATGAAAACTGGCAAAAACCTTCTGAAGGGGAATTTGGCAATATCAAACAAAGCTACATATGCAATTAGCATGAACACTACCTTCTCATTTCTAGGAATTTTCCTCCACAAAAATATATATGTGCAATATTATTTGCTGATGATAGTGTATAATTTCAAAATAATATAAACAATGCAAAAACCCATACATAGGAGAGTGAATAAATTATGGTACATCTATAAAACTACTATGTAGCTATAAAAAAGAGAATGAGGAATATTTCTATAAACTGATATGGAGTGATTTACAGGATGTATCTTTAAGTTTAGAAAGGAAAGTGGAAAATATTATGCTACATTTACATAAGAAAAAAGGGGATACAAGGAAATGTATCTGCTTATTTGTGCAGAAAGAAATACAGGAAAAATAAACCAAGTACTATTGAGACTGATGAATGAGAAGTGGGTAGAAAGAATAAGGACATGGGAACAGGTTAAAGGCTTTGAATACACGTTTTTATATAGTACTGACTTTTAGAATCATGGAAACATTTCACATACATTTCCCTCCAAATCATCAGCAACATCCCAAATGTGGGGGCAAACCAGAATGAAATACAAACAGTAACATATGACCCTAACTGAATTAAAAATGAATAACATGACCATACTGAATAGGTCTGGATAGAAAAGTACCAATCTAAATAATTTTGGGAAACATTATTGCAACCTCATACTGTAAGGCTAAAGATAAAAAGAACTGAACGTATTGGGTTGACCAAAAAGTTCCTTTGGTTTTTAAGTAAAAATAAAAGACACATTTTTCCTTTTCACCAAGAACTTTATTGAACAACGTATTCACCATTTTGTTCCACTACCTTCTGACATTTTTCAGGCAACTTCATAATTCCATCTTCCCCAAACTTTTTAATCTTTTTGAGCAACGAACTGTTCCAGGTGCCTTTTACAGTCTTCCAGGGAATTGAAATTTTTTCCATTAAGAGAATTTTGTAAAGACCGAAATAAATGGAAATCCGAAGGTGCAATGTCTGGTGAGTATGGCAGATGAATCAGAACTTCCCAGCCAAGCTGCAACAGTTTTTGTCTGGTCATCAAAGAAACATGCAGTCTTGCATTATCCTAATGGAAGATTGTGTGTTTTTCTGTTGACTAATTCCAGATGTTTTCCATCAGGTGCTGCTTTCAGGTGGTCTAATTGGGAGCAGTACTTGTTGGAATTAAACGTTTGGTTTTCTGGAAGGAGCTCATAATAGAGAACTCCCTTCCAATCCCACCATATACACATCATCACCTTCTTTGGATGAAGCCTGGCCTTTGGTGTGGTTGGTGGTGGTTCATTTCACTTGCCCCACGATCTCTTCAACTCCACATTATTGTACAGTATGCACTTTTCATCACCCGTCACAATTTGTTTTAAAAACAGAACATTTTCATTATGTTTAAGTAAAGAATTGCATGCAAAATACGGTCAAGAAGATTTTCTTCACTTAACTTCTGTGGAACCCAAACCTCAACGTGAATAACATAACCAAGCTGGTGCAGATGATTTTCAACGCTTGATTTGGATATTAGGAGTATGTCGGCTATCTCCCATGGTATAACTTTGATTGTTCTCAATTAACGCCTCGATTTTTAAAAAATATTTTAATTAATTAATTTATTTGGCTGTGCTGGGTCTTAGTTGCAGCACGCAGGATCTTCATTGCAGCATGCGGGATATTTAGTTGAGGCATGCAAACTTTTAGTTGCAGCATGTGGGATCTAGTTCCCTGACCAGGGATCGGACCCAGGCCCCCAGCATTGGGAGCACGGAGTGTTAGCCACTGGACCACCAGGGAAGTCCCTAATATCTCAATTTGATCACTAACAACTTCAACTAGTCTACCCGACCATGGAGCATCGTCCAGCAAAAAATCTCCAGCACGAAACTTTGCAAACCACTTCTAACACATTCAATCAGTCACAGCACCTTCTACATATACTGCACAAATCTTTTTTTGCATTTCAGTTGTGTTTTTACCTTTCTTGAAATAATAAAGCATAATATGCCGAAAATGTTGGTTTTTTTCTTACATCTTCAATATTAAAATGGCTACGCAAAAATTCACCAATTTTGATAAGATTTTTTAAAATGCATGCTGATATGACAGCTATCACGATACAATCTACCAAAATTGTTTCAAATGAAGTTAGAGACAACTAAGCACTACTAGAGCCATCTTACAGAAAAATCTGAACGAACCTTTTGGCCAACCCAATAAACACTGTTCTCCAGTTCATATATTTGCTTTTCACAGAGGCATGGGTTAGTTACTCTAAAAATACTTTACATGTATCCTAGGATTGAGCAACTAAACAAACATATTGTGAATAATTTTTTTTTTAAAAAGGAAAAGGATTGGATGTTTGAAATGGGCTGTATGGTACAGAGTAGGGAATGGTGCAAAAGGCATTAAACAGCAGAGGCCTGTGACCTACCCAGAAATCCACAAACCTCTGCTCTGGAAGTTAAGTTTCAATGACTCAAAAGAGTACTGGATGACAGGAAGGGAAGGCTGTTCCATGGGAACTGGGACTAAGGGAAGAGGTTATATATTTTCTTTTCTTGGGGCCTGATCCTGGATCGTTGTACTGACTGGACCTCTGAAAGTTTCCTCTCCTTGGTATACTCCTCTATGAAGACAGCAGGAGCTCAGCTAAGGAGCACTAAAACTGTTGTTCTTTGAGGGTGGTTGCAAAGTAAGGACACTCCAGAAGAGAGAGAGCTCAAGAGGAGTAGGAAGAGACATAGTCAAAAGGTAGGTGTCATCATGTAATACTCTGAGGGTGGGAGCAGCTATCCTTCTGGCAGGCAGCATAGCTTTGATCTTTGGCCAAACAACTGTGTCACTGACAAAGACTTGGGTCCAAGGGAAGTCAACTCACAGACAGAGGTCTGGGATCATTTGCTGTTTCACTTGGGCCATGACAATGACAACCCCAGTTAGTTACTTTGCCTGCCCCCTGTCTTGTATTCTATGAAATCAAGTGGTCATGGATAAGGTTTGGAGTGATGTTTCTTCAAGGAATGCCGCTTAGGGCATTTGAGAAAGGGCCCTTCCCATATTAAGCTGCATGTCACTTTATTGGTAATTGTGACTATTCTTCCAGGGATGCACTGTAGTGGGAATCTCTTTATTATGAAATAGTCTTCCCTAGGAACCTGATGATGTTCAGAGAACTAGAAGAAAAAGCAGAAAAGGTGTCCAATGTCCTGCTCGAACAAGAAAAATGGCATACTATTAAGTTGAAGCAAAAGAAAGAATTATTTGTCAAGAAGTTCCCTGTTTATACACATCAAAATGGGAAACTAAAAAAAAAAAAAAATGGGAAACTAGTATTGCTTTTATTCAGGATGACTGAGTATTCAGAGGACGACCTGGATTCTTTTGTGACAATCAGCACTTGCTCAGGGCAAAAGGGAATCCTGACCTTAGATGGCACTGTCTTTGGTATCAAGCCTATATATATTGAGCATATATGGTTTACAGCATATCTTTAAAATCAGGTGAGTCTTGTGTAATCCGTGGAGATAAGCAAGAGGAGCTCTTAAGCACTTCACAATTTCAGAGCAAAATAGAACCTTTCTCAGTTCCTATGTCCTATATGTGGCCACTTCCCAAGTATGTACAAGTTGATTGTGGTTGACAATAAGTGATTCCAAATGTGGAATAATAATGTTACCAAGACCACAAAGATGTTAATAGATGTCCATGCTCTGGTCAATAGGTACACAAAGGATATAACATGAAAGCGGTGCTTACTGGGTTAGGGATATGGATAGAGAAAACCCTTGTGCAAATCTTCCTGAATTTGCAGGAAACACTTCAAAATTTTATACACTGGAAAGGCCGGAATCTCTTGAGAGGGGTGAAACATGATGCTGCTCATGTGATTATTGGCCAAATTCTTGGGAAGTATGAGGGCCATGCATTTCTCAGTGGTTACCTGCATTGCCAAGAATGAAACCATTGCTGAATCTTTCTTTCATGAAGATACACCACATTTCACAGCTTTCATAGCTCATGAGGTTGGCCATGACTTGGGAATGAAGCATGACCACGTGGCCTGCAAGTTCCATAGCCAGCACCTCTGTACTACGCATGAATTTATTACTGTAGATATGGGCTTCAGCAACTGCAGCTTCCACTATTTCCACCAGCTGTTGCATAAGCACAGAGAGGGCTGCCTATTTAATAGAACTGAGCTCCAAAGCTCTTTTTGAAAGCCATATTGTGGGAATAAGATATTAGACAAAGGAGAAGAATTTGACTACGGCAGTGTTCTTGACTGTCAAAAGGATCACTGTTGTCTGCCCTCATGCCAGCTGAGGAAGGGTTTAAATTATGCATTTGGATCTTGCAGCAAAAACCGCAAATCTCTAAAAGCAACCACAACTTGCCACCTCAGCGTGGATAAGTGTGACCTCCCAGAATACTGTAATGGCACCCCCAAGTGCTGCCACACGGACACCTACAAGCAAGATGGCACTCCTTGCAAGGAACAAGGTTATTGTTGCCAAGGCCGGGGTTGAAGCCTGGAGAATCTGTGTGTTAAAATCTTTGAAAGGGGCACAAAGGTTGCCCAGGAAAGTTGCTAACATTAATGAATACCAAGGGAGACAGGTTTGGAAACTGTGGCAGTGAATCTAAAGGGATATTTAAAGTCTTCAGCAAGTGCAAGGCCAGAGATGTAAAAAGTGGGAGGCTGCTATGAGAAAACATCCAAAGGCTCCCATGCATTGAGAAACATCAAACACCCAGTTCCCCATGCAGAACACATGGTATTGGGGTGCAGAGATTTTTTGAAGCTACAGACTGGGCTGATGAGGAGGAGGTGAAGGATGATACAACATATGGTTCAAGGAAGATCTGTATTAATCAAAGCTGCATAGATACAACTGTACTCCACTATGACCGTAAACTGGACAAGTCATGAAGTCATGGGAGGGGTATTTGCAGAAATTTTAAGAACTGCCACTGTATCTATGTCTATGCCCCTCCTACATGTGAATTCAAGGGTTACATAGTTTGAATAGTGGCCCTCCTACTCTCAGCATGACGAAGAGTTGATAATCCCAATCTTGCCTACCATTTTATTATTTTCCATTCCTACTATCTTTTTATTTGCCTACATCTATAGAATATCTAAGACCAGTGTCAATGCAAAAAATTCATCAGAGAAGCAAGATGAACAAACCTGACATATATTTGATAATTATCTTCTTTCTGGTAATAAAGTCAAATATGAAGTGATACCAATAGGACATTTTAAGAATTGGACTCCTAAATTCTGGTGTCCCTCAAGGTCTACGGAAATGAGAATCTTGCTTCCATCTGTCTTTCTATATGCTGAATTCTTATTAGTTTTTAAATTAAAAGAAGTTAAAGCAGCTCTTTAGGTAAGGCAATCTTTCTTGTTCTGTGCTACCCAGTAATCTGTGTTATACGTCTTAGGAGGCCTCAAGATGTGTTCTTGACATAATGAAGTCAGGTTACCATCCATAGTAAGGCTGAAGCTCATGGCCTAAAACCTAAAGAACTATTATTGAGCTCCCTAACATTTCTACTGAGAACTCCTTTGGAAAGATCTCTGGAACTTACTTTTCAGAGTATACTGTCTAATGCACCATTATAATCTACTCTGTCAATTTCCTCTAATCTTAAGGATTTTGCCTTGCACTGATGAAGGGAATTTACCAGGTGAAAAGTATCTGATTATTAGTTCCAGATGTTTTAGTTGATTGTCATTCCAGTTTTTGCCCATTTGGCTTTCCCCTTTGTTTTGGCATCATAGTATCTGATGCCCTGGCCTCAGTTTGGCCTTGTTAATGACTTAACTGGAGAGACCAAACATCACTTGTTATGTGACTAAAGAGGAAGAAACATTAAACATCCCTACCCATGAATGAGGCTCTTCAGTGTGGGAATCTTTTATTTCCCCAAAGGTTAAATTCTACTTGTTAGTCATTCATTCATCTGTTCATTCATTTATTCAATACACATATATTTAGCACTTACAGCCAGATTGAACCATGTAAAATTGATATTAGACCATTTTCACCTACAAAAATGGCAAGTTCATATGGTTCAACCTAATTCTACGTCCAAGCACTATGAAACCTACCTTGGGTTTTTGCTTATAAATGAGAGTTGAGAAGTTTTTGATTCAGAGTTTTAGTCCTGATTTCTCTTAAATCTTATTATCCACTGTAACTTCAAAAGACTGGCCTTAATTTTATGGAGCAGGAAGGTTCCTATTGCTAAGGCCTAGAACGGCATGGAATATGTAAGAGACTAGGATGTGGTGTGTATGAGGATCCCACTATCACTTTTTTTTAAATTAATTAATTTATTTTGGCTGCGTTGGGTCTTCATTGCTGCACACGGGCTTTCTCTAGTTGCGGCGAGTGGGGGCTACTCTTCTTGCGGTGCACAGGCTTCTCATTGAGGTGGCTTCTCTTGTTGCGGAGCACGGGCTCTAGGTAGTGCGGGCTTCAGCAGTTGTGGTTCGCGGGCTCTAGAGCGCAGGCTCAGTAGTTGTGGCGCACACACTTAGGTGCTCCACGGCATGTGGGATCTTCCCTGACCAGGGCTCGAACCCGTGTCCCCTGCATTGGCAGGCAGATTCTTAACCACTGCGCCCCCTACTATCATTTTTTTTGGCAGCTTCTGTCCTTGCTTCTTCTGAGTTTCCAAAACTCTTCAAAAAATGTAAACCCAGGACTTTGTACAACCAAAAGGAGAGTAATAGCAATGTGAAGATCTGAGAAAGTTGTTGCATGCCACACTACTTCCCCCACAACCATGGAGTAGAGAGCCTGGAAATACTTTATATAAATAATAACTTGGAATTTATTTTTTGTAGAAGAGACTTAGACAAATCTAATATCTATTGAAATAATGAGTCTATCTCTTAGGTGCAAAGTGGCTTCATCTCCCTGAATAGTGACTTTACTTGTGAATCAGAGAATAATGATTAGATCCCACCCACTTCACCTAGAGTAGCTACTAACCATGGCACTACACTCCCTTTCACTTCCGTAGTTTAAGGCATGGTTAGAAAAGACTTAAGATGTTCTTCCCAAACATTCCTCCCAAACCATTAGTGTAGAATCATTCCAGTTCTGGATGTTCCAGTTTTACAGTTTCAAAGAATGGTGGAGGTGCTAGTAGCAAAAGCAATGGTAGACTCCAGTGGATCTAGGCCTCTGCTATAGAATCTCTTCTGTGAGCATAATAATGGTGTCTGGGTGTCTGCATCATGCCGAGCTTCTTGCTTTAGTTGGTAGAACTTGTACTGTGTCCAGCTGTATACTCCACAGTTGAGCAGACCCTGAGATGATGCTGTTAGAGCCTGGAGGAGATGAAGGGGTGATGGAGCCCATCCTTCAGATTTTCAGAGATTTGGGGAATAGTTTCCATTCCTCTTATTTATAAATCACTGTTATATTTATTCTATCTCAAAAATCAAAATTTGGTGTCAGTTTTTAAAAAATATTTTTCTAGCTCTTCCTGAACTCACTCTTCCCACCATACCTTGTTATGGATGACTGAGAGTTAGTCATATTTCTTAGTATATACATAGGGATAATGAAGTCGTTTCAATGGCCCTCCTTATTGCCCCATTTCCCAGGTTAGGCTTGAAGAAACTGCCCTATCACCATAGTCGGATAGCCCAAAAAACCCTTCTTAAATCTGATAAAGGATGAAAAGAGAGAACCATTTTTTCTTTACTTCTCTCTCTCCATTCACCTAGAATAGCTAATTTATC
The DNA here is from genome assembly GCF_949774975.1 of Lagenorhynchus albirostris. NCBI lineage: Eukaryota > Metazoa > Chordata > Mammalia > Artiodactyla > Delphinidae > Lagenorhynchus > Lagenorhynchus albirostris. Next base: position 72,528,804 of record NC_083108.1, read on the forward strand.
CCATTCATTTCACTCTGGGTGAGAGAGAATCATGTCACTATCAGAGTTTCATAAGAACATTATCTGGTAGATCTTTTCTTTTGTTACCCATCCCTTAAAAAAAAAACACATCAATGAAATGAAGTTGGCCTGAGATATACATGCTCTGGAATGCATGGCAGCACTTTCACAAAGGTATCTACCTCATCTGTGAGGAAATTTCCACATTCTTCATGACTGAATATAAATAATATATTTCTCTCTTGCAATGCAGAAAGAAATACCCTAAGGGGAAAAATTGTGCTTACTGAATAATGGCAATGTAAGAGAACAGGATAAGAGAGTATAAGAACAGAAATGCTGGATGTTCAAGGTGTTACCTGGAGAACATAGAGGGCCATGTGAAGTTTGGTGTCCTGTGGCTTAGTCATCTTTATGATCATCAGAATGACAGCTGTGAAAACACAAAGTATAAATCTTGCTGCCAGCCCTGGCTGCCTGAGCATAATTTTTTTCAGTATACACGCCTAAGCATTGTGAGAATTATAGGCATAATGAAGACTAGCAGTGAGATTAACCAGTTATATAAACCACTGGCCTCAGATCTCCAACCGCTATTCCTCATTGATTAAACTTTGCAGATTATTAGAGTAGCAATGGTGGCAAGACATACTACAGGAACATCATAAGTTACAATTCTTAACTTCTTATGTTTACCAAGCCCTTTCATAAACATTATCCTATCTGATCCTTACACTTTAACTTTATGTAGTAGAAAGGGCAGGTGTTAATGTCTCTGAGTTCTGTCAGTACATTTCCTCTCATATCATCTCACATCTAATTCTCTTAATTTCTAAAACATAAGAAGGTACGGGTGGAATGAAGGTAAATTTTACATGCTGGACAGAAATTTGTAGTCATCCTTCTTGGTGAGACTACCTTGCTTGACCACAATCTAATGGTTACCCTTTTCATTGCCCAAATCTTTCCATTAAGATACCCACCTGGGCCCCAGCAGCAAAAGAAGGCCACGGGGTAGAAGCGTACTCGCTGCTCCACAATGTGAATCACTGCCCACTGTTCACTCCCCAGAAAGCCAGTCGATTTCAGAAACTTCTTGTAAAGTGTCTGGGCTTGAATGAGTAAGACCTAAACATGAGTATAGCGGTGAGTAGTCTGCCTAAGGCTTACTAAAACTTCCCAGGTCTAGCCTATCATTTTGGAGAGATCCTTCTCTTAGGATCTGACAGCAGGAAAGACCATCCTCCTGTCTTTACCATCTGAGACCAGGCTTTTTTTGAGAGAAAATTATCTCTAGAGTGATCTTTTGCTTGGCCAGGTAAATTGACAGATATTAGTCAAACTATATATGTTCAATACATAAACCTTACATCAACCCTCAGGCTTTCATTTTTCTCAATGAAGTTAATCACAATATGCATGGGAAGTTAAAACTAAGATCTAACCAGATTCTCTTTTAAAACACTTTATTAAAGGCTGTGTTGCAGGGAGATCAGCTCGGTGCTTTGTGACCACCTAGAGGGGTGGGATAGGGAGGGTGGGAGGGAGACACAAGAGGGAGGAGATATGCGGATATATGAATATGGTGAATTACATGTACAGTACAGCTGATGCACTTTGTTGTAAAGCAGAAACTAACATACCATTGTAAAGCAATTATACTCCAAAAAAGGTGTTTAAACTAAATAAATAAAGGTTGTGTTATTAAGTGTTCTGTGCTTAATACCCCTAAAATAAATACTTTAGCACTGTGACAGAGCTTAAATTCTCAACTCCCAGAAAAAAAGTTTTAGGAAGTCTCTTCTTGCACTTAGATGGAAAACAGATTGTTTTTCCCTTCCATTTGGGAGCAATTTGAATACGGTTTAGTTAATGAAATAAATATAAATCAGTTCAATGTCCTTTTTGTGGGGAGTAAATTAGGTAATAAAATCTGTCCAAATCTGAAACTTTTTCTAATAATCCAGATCCACTCTGTAAGTTAATAACCCAATTACTTAAGGTTAGCCATGTGGTTTCCTTTCCCCACAGACATAGGAATCATAAAGAGGCTTGAACTTATTTGAGAATATTTACATCTAGTAGAATCAGTTCACCGTTTGCTGATTACAAAAGAATAAGAATGCCAGTCCTGAATGCCCACTGAAGCCTGGGTTATTCTGAAGGAGCAAACAGGAATCCCTAGGGTGCCAGGTTTTGGGACACATGTCTCTGCTGTCAATCAGTTCTAAATGAAAACCATCAAGGCCATTTTAATATAAACTAGTCATTGTGCATTCTTTACAAAGTTGCTGATTTGATCTAAGCTATCTCCATAACTTATTTTTGAATTGTCAAAGAAAATTTTCCACAATTGTATTTCATTCACAGATGTTAGTTGTGTTAGCAAAAGGAAAAAAACTGTGGGATAAAGTTGGTCTGCAACCAGATAGTTTATAATTCCTGAACTAGCATATGAAAAGTGGAGAAAATGATACTGGAAAGTAGATATGACAAATAAAAAGGCATGTTCACTTGCTTACTGATTTCGTACTGGGCAGTTATATATAAATAATGTATTGTCCCATGGATGATTACTTGTCCATCAGTCTGATGATGTCAAATGAGTATTTAATAACTGTCTGAGTCACTCAGCACTTTAAACCCAGTTAGACATAGCATAAATGCAAATTTATAGTCAATAAAGAATTGAGAAAAGAAAACTCTTTAATTATTTGGAAAATTAAAACAGAGAAGATGTCCTGTGTTCCAGAGTATCATACTTTATAAAGAATATACCCGACACATACTAGTTTTCTGGTCTGGTCCTCCATGAGGATCCACAGGAACACATTATTTCTAGAGTGAGCATAATTCTCGCATAATGAATATAGGCTCTTTTCCCCACTCATCATTTGATCTTGGGAAGTCCAAAAGACTGAGGTAGTAATTAAATTATCAATATCTGCTAGACACTTTCTTAGTTCTAGGACTATGAGAAGTGCCTCTCCGCCCCATCTTTCCCAGGCCTGGGTATACTGCCCCATCCCACCCAACCGCCCCCTCTCTTTCCATAAAGGCAAGTAGGGTGGCACCATACCACAATGGTGAGGAGGCTGAGTAGAAAGCTGGCCAGGAAAATGATAAGCCCATAAAAATAAAGTGTGCTACAGACTGATATGTTGGCAGAAGGCAGGACTTTAGCCATGGATGTTGGTGGTGAGTACATCAGGATACACCTAGGAAGAGAATCAATGGTCAGGAATGTTGCTACAGGTATAAGACCAGAGAGATACCTATTTGGTGCAACAAAAGTTAATGAGTATGTAATTTAACTTATCATTTAGCTAAGCCTTGCCCATAATACCTTATTCCTTCTCACTGACACATAATCATCTAGTCATTTTGTGTTGTATTTCTGCTTATATATTTTTGGCCTTGACTGTACAACTTGTCCAAACCCCATTTCAAATACAAGCACCTTGGCCAGAATGTATGTACAAAGTCTTCCTCCATCTTTGTTTGTAGAAAAGAATAGGTGTAGTCTATTATAAAAATGATAGGTTTGGTCCTTACTTACCTGTGGCTCTGGCTGAAGTTGCGGAAACATTCACTGGCATTGCCCAAACAGAATACAGGTATCATCAATAGTAGAGGTATCAGGCTGGGAGGAAAAAAACTTATCACCCTAATATTCAAACTTTTTTATGCCATTTTCCCTTTGCAAAATATTCTCCTGTCCTTCTTCCAACTCCGTCACCCCACCAGCTCTCTGCAAATACATATATTTAATTCCTTCAAGAAAAGTACCTCAAAAACTTTAAGTATACCTTCTTTTCAAGTTCTGGGGGAAGTGGAGTGGGAAATGTATTTTATACCTAGGTTAATAAACCCTAACAGAGTTTCACAGAGAGTCTCTGGGAGCTGTATGATCAGATTAAAAATCCAAGTGGGTAATCGTGAAATGAAAAAGCTACCAAGGAGCTCTGTGATCAGTCTGTTTCACTTTTCATGGTGACCAGTAATAACTTCATTCTCATCAGCTCCTTCCTGAGAGCTTTTCCAAAGCACAGCTTTAAGCAACCAGTTATTTATGCAGCTAAATATATCCAGATCCCTATAAGAGGAAAAGATCTAGGAGTAAAAGTTATAAAGTCTAAAACCAACTCAATGTGACTACCACTTTAGGTGAGATCCAGATCCTTTCTGAGCTTAATAATTTTAAGAGTCTCACCCAATGTTATAAAGGTGAATAAGATCTTGAAAACCACCTACTACAACTTTTCATGATATATGAAAAGGAATTAGAAGTCAAAAGACTTAAAGGGAACTATTTATTGAAGGTCACACAGAGTTAATGGCAGAATTGGGACTAAAACCTAATCTGAAACTTCAAATTGCTTGCCTATTTTACCTGGGAAAATGGAATCAATGATCACACATTTGTTGTTTCTTACTTAGTAAAGCTCTGTGAGGACTCAGGAGTGACAGAATCAATGGAAATAAGGGCATTGTCCTCCTATTTGTTCCTACCTAGACCCAAGACTAACAAGAATCTACGCCTTGCCAGGAAGGAAAGCAAAAATCTTACCTTGACAAAATGATGGCTATTTGACTAACTCGACAGGTATAACCTATAACCTATGAAAAGAATAAATGTGAGTAATGTCTTAGGATATTGCCAATCATATTACAATAAATACCAGATCATCACTTACCATTTGATAGTACAAAAATTCCCAACAGCAGGTTTACTTCAGTTAAGCAATATTTGATATAAAATTCAATGAAATAGGGGGCTTCCCTGGTGGTGCAGTGGTTAAGAATCCGCCTGCCAATGCAGGGGACATGAATTCAAGCCCTGGTCCAGGAAGATCCCACATGTCACGTAGCAACTAAGCCCGTGCACTACAACTACTGAGTCTGCGCTCTAGAGCCCGCGAGCCACAACTACTGAAGCCCGTGTGCCTAGAGCCCGTGCTCCGCAACAAGAGAAGACACCGCAATGAGAAGCCTGAGCACTGCAGCGAAGAGTAGACCGCGTGCAGCAACCAAGACCCAATGCAGCCAAAAATAAATAAATTTATTTTTTAAAATTCAATGAAGTAGATAGTTCCTTAGCACTGAAGATAACAGAATTTTATCTGTATTACTATATTCTAAAAAGTACACCAAAAGCCACAAAGAGGGCCTGTAGAAAGTAGCTTAATATAAGATTTGGATACCACAACAAATTCTCTTAAGAAGAAAGGCAAATATGAAATCACACCATAATCCTTCATCTTCTAATAATAGTTCAATCCTCTCCTCTTTTAGATCAAGGGAGGTGTAGACTTTTCAGACCATATGGGTGGAGTAAAAGTCTATGTATAAGACGACCAGCAGAAACCATTATAGGCCAGTTTCAGTATAATAGGGCAGAGTCAGAAAAGCCCTTTGAATATAAGACCTATCTAGAAGAAAGAACATTTCAAAAATTCCCAGTTGCATTAGACACTGTAAAACAACTTACAGAAGAATGGCCCATATCCACTAGGAATCTATGGAGAGAGATTTTGAAGAGAACGTCTTAATATAATAGAAAACAAAATTTTTTCTATTGGGTTGGCCAAAAAGCTCCTTTGGTTTTTAAGTAAAAATAAAGACACATTTTTCATTTTCACCAGGAACTTTATTGAACAACGTATTCACCATTTTGTTCCACTACCTTCTGCCATTTTTCAGGCAACTTCATAATTCCATCTTCCCCAAACTGTTTAATCTCTTTGAGCAAAGAACTGTTCCAGGTGCCTTTTACAGTCTTCCAGGGAATTGAAATTTTTTCCATTAAGAGAATTTTGTAAAGACCAAAACAAATGGAAATCCAAAGGTGCAATGTCTGGTGAATACGGCAGATGAATCAGAACTTCCCAGCCAAGCTGCAACAGTTTTTGCCTTGTCATCAAGGAAACATGCAGTCTTGCGTTACCATGATGGAAATTTATGCGTTTTCTGTTGACTAATTCCAGATGATTTTCCTCAAGCGCTGCTTTCAGTTGTTCTAATTGGGAGCAGTACTTGTTAATCGTTTGGTTTTCTGGAAGGAGCTCATAAAAGAGGACCCTTCCAATCCCACCATATACACAACATCACCTTCTTTGGATGAAGACTGGCCTTTGGTGTGGTTGGTGGTGGTTCATTTTGCTTGCCCCACAATCTCTTCCATTCCACATTATTGTACAGTATCCACTTTTCATCGCCTGTCACAATTTGTTTTAAAAACAAAATGTTTTCGTTACATTTAAGTAGAGAATCACATGCAGAAATACAGTCAAGAAGGTTTTTTTCACTTAACTTCTGTGGAACCCAAACCTCAACGCGATTAACATAACCAAGCTGGTGCAGATGATTTTCAACACTTGATTTGGATATTTTGAGTATGTTGGCTATCTCCTACGTGGTATAATGTTGATTGTTCTCAATTAATGTCTCAATTTGATCGTTATCAACTTCAACTGGTCTAGCCAACCATGGAGCATTGTCCACCGAGAAATCTCCAGCACGAACTTCGCAAACCACTTTCGACACGTTCGATCAGTCACAGCACCTTCTCTATACACTGCACAAATATTTTTTTGCACTGCGTTTTTACCTTTCTTGAAATAATAAAGCATAGTATGCCGAAAATGTTGCGTTTTTTCTTCCATCTTCAATATTAAAATGGCTACACAAAAACTCACCAATTTTGATCAATTATTTTAAAATGCATGCCGATATGACAGCTGTCACAATACGATCTAACAAAATTGTTTCAAATGAACTTAAAGACAACTAAGCACTATTAGAGCCATCTTACGGAAAAAGCCAAATAACCTTTTTGGCCAATCCAATATTTTAAGGCAGAGATCATATTATATTCTGGAATGCCATTGCTAGGGATCAATAAGGATTAAGTGAGCAATTAATCAATAATCAGAGCTGGGGGCTTCCGTGGTGGCGCAGTGGTTGAGGGTTCGCCTGCCGATGCAGGGAACACGGGTTCGTGCCCCGGTCCGGGAGGATCCCACATGCCGCAGAGTGGCTGGGCCCGTGAGCCATGGCCGCTGAGCCTGCGCGTCCGGAGCCTGTGCTCTGCAATGAGAGAGGCCGCGGCAGTGAGAGGCCCGTGTACCGCAAAAAAAAAAAAAAAAAAAAAATCAGAGGTGGGTAACTGATTTTCCCTAAGAACTTTGGATCAGGAATAGCAAATGATTTAAAGTAGAACAGCCAGTGTCGACTTCAGGTAAAATGGGAAATAAGTAAAATTAGTCTTTGGTGACCTCTCCCACTCACGTTTCTTCTTCTCTTTTTATTCTATCTTCTATCCATCATCACGTGGCTACCCTGTGTTTAACTGCTGTTCTTATCCACTGTCAATGAATCTCTGGTAAAAAGCTTACTAGTAATAGTTTAGGGCCGAAGTCTTCCTGGGGTATTTAAAAGAGAACTCAAAAATGAAAAACAAATCTTCAAGGCTCCTGATATAAAGCTATAATGACAGAATAATAGGCAGTGGGGGCAAATTTGGAGATAGAGTTTGTTTTCTTGGAATTAGTGTCATAGCATGGGTTATAAAGAGTAGTATCAATACTGCATTTGTATGCATAGAAAGCAACAGAATATTATATATGAGAGTTAATCTTACATCTCTCCTTCTATTTTCCTTCAAAAATTAAATTGCTCTGTAAGCAACAAGGATATATTATATGGCACAGGGAAATATAGCCATTATCTTGTAATAACTTTATTTTTTTTTATTATTATTATATTTTGCGGTACGTGGGCCTCTCACTGTTGTGGCCTCTCCCGTTGCAGAGCACAGGCTCCAGACATGCAGGCTCAGTGGCCACGGCTCACGGGCCTAGCCGCTCCGTGGCATGTGGGATCCTCCTGGACCGGGGCACGAACCTGTGTCCCCTGCATCGGCAGGCAGACTCTCAACCACTGCACCACCAGGGAAGCCCCTGTAATAATTTTAAATGGAGTATAATCTATATAAATATTGAATCAATATGTTGTACACCTGAAACTAATATAATATTGTAAATCAACTATACTTCAATTTAAAAAAAAGGTTAATTTGTTCTACTACCAGGAGCCCAAGACTCAGGATAATATTCCCCCATGTTGTCCCCATCCTTGGCTTCTGGTCTCATGACTACTTCTTTAGAGAATAACTCTGTGCCTGAAGAACTTCTCTCAAATTCCAGTTAGTCTCTTAGCTTATGAGTGAATGAATGAATAAAAACTTTAAATACTATATCTATACATTTCTTGAACTTCTTTGACATTAATCTGCTTGAAGGGAGGGAACTGAACTAATTGTTTCTTTGTAGTATCTTCTAGCTCCAGGATTGTAGGATTATGTAAACAAACATGTAAAATGGATATATAGCCGTGGGTCATTACTAAATTGCAGGGAGTTAAGAAACTATACAAGTTGAAAATATAAAAGAATAATTATAAGGGTTGAATCCTCAGAGGTAAACAAGAGATAAAGGGATCAGAATATAGTCCTGGGCTGTACAATACAGTAGCCACTAGCTTCATGCGGTTAAATTAAAATTAAGATTAAATAAAATAGAGATTAAAAAAAATTAAATGAAATAAAAATTCAGTTCCTCAATCGCATCAGCCACATTTCAAGTGCTCAGTAGCCACATATGACTAGCGGCTATAGAACTGAACAGTACATAAAATATTTTAATCATTGCAAAGAGTTCTATTGACAGTACTTGTACAGACTGTAATATCCTGTCTGGGATGCTGATAAGGGGGTCTCGTCATATTAATTTTTCAAGGATTTCCTTACCGCACTTTGTCCTTACAACAAAAAAGAAAAAAAAGAGAGAAAAAAATTTAAAAGCATTCTATACTCCTGCCCTTTTCCAGCAGTATGTATCTAGAGCAAGGCTACAAAAAGCAAGAAGAGTATCTTCTTAAGAAGTCAGTCAAGTGAGAATTTAAAAGTATTGTAGCATTTTAGAGCTGGAAGAAGACATTAAAAATCACAAAGACCAGCACTTCATTTTTATGATGAAAAGTTGAGGCCCAAGAAAGGGAGATGACATGTCCAAGGACATACAGGAGATAAATGACAGAACTAGGTTTATAAGACAGATCTCCTGATTCACTTTCAAATGCTCTTTTCACAGTGCTATAATACCATTTATTCATTCAACAAACATTTGCTGAGTTTCCCCATATACATGACAGTATACCACTTTCATTTGTTCTAGAACTGATGTGTAGGCTCTGGAAGAAGTATGTTGGGAGGATTTCCAGATTCACTTACTCCATGGTGCTCTTGAACAAAAATTCCCCTTCAAAAAGCCACAACAGAATGGATACTACAGAAATAAAAGGGCTAGAATATTTGTAAGATATGTATAGTAAGATTAAAATACATAAAGACATTTAAAGAAATGAAAATTGCTAACATCAGAAAAATGTCTTCTGTTAAATCACTTAGTGATTTACTGAAAGAATCAGAAATAAGAAACTAAGTGTACTATACAATAGAATACTACTGAGCAATAAAAAGAAATGAATTACTTAGACACACTACAATGAATGAACTTCAAAAGCATTATGCTGAATAAAATAAACCAGACACAGAGACTACATTTTGTATGATATATGAAATGTCTATATGAAATGTCCAGAAAAGGAAAATCTTTAGAGACAGAAAGTATATTAGTGGTTGCCTAGCGTAGGGTATGGAAAATGGATTAACAGTAAATGTGCATGAAGGATCTTATTGGGGCAAATAAAATATTCTGAAACTGATCTATGATGATAATTTTACAACCTGGTAAGTTTACTTTTAAAACCACTGAATTGTACACATGAAATAGGTGAACTATGTGACATGTAAGATATGTATACACAAAAAAGAATCCAGATGTACTGACTCACTGACTTTGTGTTCTCCTCTCTTTTTGTAATGCTAGACAGTGCCCCAAACTCTTTGTGAACTGAAGAAGGAAAGACAGTTGCTCCCTGGATCCATCTTGTTTTCTGATTACCACACATGAATTCCTCTGCCCTTCTTCACACCAATACCTGTTACCCACACATACCAAAGAAATACATCAGAGAAGAACAAACACCCTCCCTTTCCAATACCTGTAACCCAAATCCCATGTTAGCTGGCTGAGCACTTTCCCTAACTGCTCTCCAAGATCTTTTTCTTTACTCTAAAAATAATGACGGATTGGCATAGAGCCAAGAAGGATTTCCCTTACTGAAAGGAACCAGGCAGGAATGGCAATACTATAAATAATATTTCCTATAATCAAATCCTGTTGGTGGTGGCGGTGACGGCAAGAGAGAAGAGGAAGTCATGTCAACAGACTGGAAACTACGCCAGTGTTGTTTGAGTGCTGTTTGTCAAGGATGTATGGGTTTGTCTTAGCATATTGTTCATAACTATTAGCTCTGAATAAAACTTACCAGTGGAACTGTGCTCTGTCCACTCTGGTGGGGTTTCATCCTCAGCTCTTTGTACAGGTACCAGATGTAATTGACAGTGTAGAAAAATGAGGAAATGTAGAGTATCTAGGTGAAAATCAAAACAGCCCATCATAACTGTCCCACTATGGCTTCCTTCAATTTTCTACATTATTTTCTGCTGTAAGAATCCTACCTACTGGTCTATTAGTAACTTACCATCTACTATCCATACCATGCAAAACAGGGCCAAGTCTGGGAAACCTACCCAAGGCCTAAAATATGTCCCAGGTTTCTTATTTTATCCTTTTGAATATTCAGAGGAACCACAGCATTATCTACCTCCTCTCACCCAACTGTTCTAATTTTATGAGGATATCATAGAATCTTCTTCTATTTTATTTTTTAATTGCAAAGGACATAAGAAGGGTACAAATGACCTTGTTTACAAAACAGAAGTAGAGTCACAGATATAGAAAACAAACTTATGGTTACCAGGGGATAAGGGGTGGGGGGAGGGATAAACTGGGAGATTGGGATTGACATATACACACTACTATATATAAAATAGATAACCAATAAGGACCTACTGAATAGCACAGGGAACTCTACTCAATACTCTGTAATGGCCTATATGGGAAAAGAATCTTAAAAAAGAGTGGCTATATGTATATGTATAACTGATTCACTTTGCTGTACACCTGAAACTAATACAACATTGTAAATCAACTATACTCTAATAAAAATTTTCAAAAAAGAAAAGGCCATAAGAATTTCCATTTCTAATAATGATAGCCTAGGCTGTCTTAACCAAACTTTCCAATCAAAAGAACAAAATATGTTGAATAAAATGTTTTTTAAATCTTTAAAAGCATCAAAGAGCTGACAAGATCACAATGAACCAGCAGCACAAAATCCAAGAGAAGGAATTTCTGCTTCCACCTTTGATGAAATAACATGAATAGAATTTGTCTTTCAGCCTTAAAAACTAAAAATTGGACAAAATATATGAAAACACCCTGTTTTCAAACACTGGATAACATCATTACAGAACAGTAATCCCTGAAAGAAGAAAAACGAACAAATTGAGTTCATCAAGTTCCCCAGCTACCTGGCTAGGAAAAGTGAGTACAGTGATGGGGAATCCAAACAGAGACAAGCTGTCCTGGTGAGTTGAGGAGACATTTCAGTGTTTGGGGAGGCCAAGGCAGCTAAAATGTGTGAAGCAAATTATCAGAGAAGAGGCAGACACACAGAGACATAGTGCTCTGGAGATGTGCAGAGGTACCTTCAAGTCTTTGATTAAGTATTGATCTACACACATGGGAGAGAAAACCATGAAGAGAAGAGAAAGAAGCACCAGAAAGGAATACGTGGAACAATCTCCAAAGGAATCCCTGAAGGAGTACTTTGTGTTCCCATCAGCCAGTGTGGAATGACTTCCTAATCCATAGGCTGGAAGGGCAGTACTGTAGAATAATAAGGTAGAATCATAAGAAGAGTATTGCCTTACTATTGGGACCAAATTAGCTGTACATGAAATACTTTCCTAACTAAAGCTTGAAAGCAAGCCTTCAAAAAATAAAGGATCAAACAGACTCAGAGTTAACTATATATAAGACAAAATCCCCAAATTTAAATGGGATTTATATATGTATATAAAATTTATGCATGTATATAAAACCTAATACCCAACAATGTTAAATCTAGAATGTCTGGTGTCTACTAAAATATTGTAAGTCATGTAGATAAGCAGGAAATTATGGCCCATAACTAAGAGGAAAATTAATCAACAGAAATGGACCCAGATACAACATAGATTATGAAAATTAGGAGATAAAAATGTTAAAGGAACTATTGTAAATATACTCAATATGTCCAAGAAGGTAGAGGAAAGCATGAGCACAACATTGAGAAATGGAAGATATAAAAAAGATCCAAGTTGAAATTCTAGAGATTTTAGAAAAATTCTAGAAAAATATAATATATGGAATTTAAAATATGGAAAATTAAAAACCGCAAAAAATTAGTAAACTTGAAGACACAGAAATAGAAACTAAAATGAAACATCTAGAGAAAAAAGACTGAAAAAAAATGAACAAAACTTCAGTGAGCTGTGGAATACAAGTGGGCTAACACACCTGGGATTGGAATTCCAGAAGGAGTAGAGAGGAAGGGAGAAACAAAGAAAATATGTTTGAGGAAATAATAACCAAAAATTTTCCAAATATGATGAAAATATTAACCACCATGTCCAAGAAGCTTAACAAAACCAAACATAAGAAACATGAAGAAACCACACCAAGGCACAAGGTAATCATGAATATAGATGCAAAAATCCTCAACAAAATATTAGCAAACCAAATTCAACAACACATAAAAAGAATCATACACCATGATCAAGCTGGATTTATTCCAGGGTCACAAAGATGGTTCAGCATACGCAAATCAATCAATGTGATACACCACATCAACAAAAGGAAAGGCTAAAACCACATGATCATCTCAATAGATGCAGAAAAGAGCATTTGACAAAATTCAACAATTCATAATAAAAATTCTCACCAAAGTGGGTATGGAGGGAAGACATCTCAACATAATAAAAGCTACTTACGACAAACCCATAACCAACATAATACTCAATGATGAAAAGCTGAAAGCCTTCTCACTAAATTCAGAACAAGACAAGGATGCCTACTCTCACCACTTCTATTCAGCACAGTATCGGAAGCCCTAGCCACAGAAATGAGACAAGAAAAAGAGATAAAACGTATACAAATTGGAGAGGAAGAGATAAAACTGCCACTATCTGCACATGACATGATACTCTATAGAGAGAACCCTGAAGTCCCCCACAAAAACTGTTAGAACTAATAAATGAATCCAGCAAGGTAGCGGAACACAAGAATATATAGAAATCTGTTGCATTTCTTTGCACTAACAATGAAATATCAGAAAGAGAAGGTGAAAAAACAATCCCATTCTAAATTGTATCCAAAAAAAAAAAATACCTAGGAGATGAAAGACCAAGGAGATGAAAGGTGTATATACTGAAAACTACAAAACATTGATAAAGGAAATAGACGATGATTCAAAGAAATGGAAAAATATCCCATGTGCTTGGACTGGAAGGCTTAATATTGTTAAAATGGCCATACTACCCAAAGCAATCTACAGATTTAATGCAATACCTACTAAAATAACCATGACATTTTTCACAGAACTAGAACAAATAATCCTTAAATTTATATGGAACCACAAAAGACCCAGAATTGCCAAAGCAATTCTGAGGAAAAAGAACAAAGCTGGAGGCATAATGCTTCCAGATTTCAGACTATACTACAAAGCTACAATAATCAAAACAGTGTAGTAATGGCACAAAAACAGATACATAGTACAACGGAACAGAACAGAGAGCCCAGAAATAAACCCACGCACCTAGAGCAAAAAGACACATAACATACATAGGTCAACTAACCTATGACAAAAGAGGCAAGAATATACAATGGAGAAAAGACAGTCTCTTTAACAAGTGGTGATGGGAAAGCTGGACAGCCGCATGTAAATCAATGAAGTTAGAACACTCACTCACACCATATACAAAAACAAACTCAAAATGGTTTAAAGCCTACATATAAGACATGACACCATAAAAGTCCTAGAAGAGAACATAGGCAAAACATTCTCTGACATAAATCGTAACAATATTTTCTTAGCTCAGTCTCCCAAGGCAATAGAAATAAAAACAAAAATAAACACATGGGTCCTAATCAAACTTAAAAGCTTTTGTACAGCAAAGGAAACCATCAACAAAATGAAAAGACAACCTATGGAATAGGAGAAAATATTTGCAAATGATGCAATGAACAAGGGGTTAATATCCAAAATATACAAACAATTCATACAAATCAATATCAAAAAAAAAAAATCAAACAACCCAATCAAAACATGGGTAGAAGACCTGAATAGACATTTCTTTAAAGAGGACATGCAGATGGCCAACAGGCACATGAAAACATGCTCAACATCACTAATTATTAGAGAAATGCAAATCAAAACCACAGTGAGGTAACACTTCACACCAATCATAATGATTACCATCAAAAAGTCTACAAATGAAAATGCTGGACAGGGTGTGGAGAAAAGGGAACCATCCTACATTGTTGATGGGAATATAAATTGGTACAGCTACTATGGAGAACAGTATGGAGGTTCCTTAAAAAACTAAAATTAGAGTTACCATATGATCCAGCAATCCTACTCCTGGGCATATACCCAGAGAAAACTCTAACTTAAAAAGATACATGCACCCCAATGTTCACAGTAGCACTATTTACAATAGCCAAGACATGGAAGCAAACTAAGTGTCCATCGACAGATGAATGGATAAAGAAGATGTGGTTATACATACACAATGCAATATTACTCAGCCATAAAAAAGAATGAAATAATGCCATTTGCAGCAACACAGATGGACCTGGAGATTATCATACTAAGTGAAGTAAGTCAGGGAATTCCTTGGTGGTCCAGTGGTTAGGACTTGGTGCTTTCACTGTTGTGGCTTGGGTTCAAACCCTGGTCGGGGAACTAAGATCCTGCAAGCTGTTCTGCGTGGCCAAAAATGAATAAATAAATAAGTGAAGTAAGTTAGACAATGAAAGATGAAACATTTATATACGGAATCTAAAAAAATGATACAAATGAACTTATTTATAAAACAGAAACAGACTCATAGACATAGAAAACAAACTTATGGTTACCAAAGGGGAAAGGTGGGAGGGGGATGGATAAATTGGGAGTTTGGGATTGACGTATACACACTACTGTATTTAAAACAGACAACCAACAAGGACCTACTGTATAGCACAGGGAACTCTGCTCAATATTTTGTAATAACCTAAATGGGAAAAGAATTTGAAAAAGAATAGATATATGTATATGTATAACTGAATCACTTTGCTGTACACCTGAAATTAACACAACACTAAATCAAAATAGTCCAATATAAAATGAAAACTTTTAAATAAAAATAAATTAAAAAAATAAAAATTAGGGCTTCCCTGGTGGCGCAGTGGTTGAGAGTCCACTGTCAATGCAGGGGACATGGGTTCGTGCCCCGGTCTGGAAAGATCCCACATGCCGCAGAGCGGCTGGGTCCGTGAACCATGGCCACTGTGCCTGCGTGTCCGGAGCCTGTGCTCCACAAAGCGAGAGGCCACAACAGTGAGAGGCCCACGTACCAAAAAAAAAAAAAAGATGGAAAAAAAAATTTTAAAAAATGTTTTTAATTTTAAAAAGTTTTAAAAAAAGATGTGGTATATATACAATGTAGTATTACTCAGCCATAAAAAAGAATGAAATATTGCCATTTGCAGCAACATAGATGAACCTAGAGAATATTATCCTTAGTGAAGTAAGTCAGAGAAAGACAAATATATATGATATCACTTATATGTGCAATCTAAAAATAATACAAATGAATCTGTACACAAAACATAAACAGACTCAGATATATGAAACAAACTTATGGTTACCAAAGAGAAGAGGGAACGGGGAGGGACAAATTAGGAGTATGGGGTTAACAAATACAAACTACTGTACATAAAATAGATAAGCAACGAGGATTTCCCATATAGCACAGGGAATTATAGTCAATACCTTGTAATAATCTATAATGGAAAATCTGAAAAAACATATATATAGAACTGAATCACATTGCTGTACACCTAAAATTAACACAATATTGTAACTCAACTACACTTCAATTTAGGAACTTCCCTGGCAGTCCACTGGTTAAGACTCTGCACTCCCAGTGCAGGAGGCACAGGTTCACTCCCTGGTTGGGGAACTAAGACCCCGCATGCCTCATGGCACAGCCAAATAAATTAATGAATTAAAAAAAACTATACTTCTAATTAAAAAAGCGGACATCATAATCAAATCACTGAAAGTCATGGGAAAACAGAAAATACCAAAAGCATCTAAAGCAAAAAGACACATTACATACATAGGAACAAAGATGAGAATGATAGCAGACACAATGCAGAAACAATCAGAAACAATGCAATCCAGAAAACATTAGGAGCAACATCTTTAAAATACTGAAAGGGAAAAAAAAATCTGTCAACCCAGAATTTTATACACAGTGAAAATACCTTCCAAACAAAGGAAAAAAATAAGGACTTTTTCAGACAAACAAAAGCTGAGAGATTACACCGAAGCACACCATTACTATAAGAAATGTTAAAGGAAGTACTTCAGGGAAAAAATATAGTAACAGATAGAAATTTGGATCTACACAAAGGAATTAAGAGCATCAAAAATGTGAATCATTTGGTGCTTCCTCAAATAATTAAACATAAAATTACTGTATGATTCAACAATTCCACTCTTAGGTATATACCCAAAATAATTGGAAATAAGTATTCAATCACATGCACGTGCATGTATATAAAGGTGAAAAGGTAGAAGCAGTGCAAATGTCCATAATCAGAAGAATAAATAAGCAAATTATGATGTATACACACAGTGGAATATTATTCAGCCATAAAAAGGAATGAAGTACTGATACATGCTACAACGTAGACGATCCTTCAAGACATTATGCTAGGGCTTCCCTGGCGGTGCAGTGGTTAAGAAGCCGCCTGCCAATGCAGGGGACATGGGTTCAAGCCCTGGTCCAGGAAGACCCCACATGCTGCAAAGCGACTAAGCAACAACTACTGAGCCTGCACCACAACTACTGAGCCTGCACTCTAGAGCCCACGAGCCACAACTACTGAAGCCAATGCACCACAACTGCTGAAGCTCGTGTGCCTAGAGCCTGT
Source organism: Lagenorhynchus albirostris (assembly GCF_949774975.1). Classification (NCBI taxonomy): domain Eukaryota; kingdom Metazoa; phylum Chordata; class Mammalia; order Artiodactyla; family Delphinidae; genus Lagenorhynchus; species Lagenorhynchus albirostris. Next base: position 72,546,080 of record NC_083108.1, read on the forward strand.
GCTCCACAACAAGAGAAGCCACCGCAATAAGAAGCCTGCGCACTGCAATGAAGATTAGCCCCCACTTGCCACAACTAAAGAAAGCCCACACACAGCAATGAAGACACAATGCAGCCAAAAATAAATTTATTAAAAAAAAAAATCTTCCCTGTGTAAAAAATAAAAAAAGACATTATGCTAAGTGAACAAAGCCAGACACAAAAGGTCACATTTTGAATGATTTTATTACTACATCAAATAATATAGAATAGATATAGCCATAGATACTAAATTCAGACTGGTGGTTCCCAAGTGTTGGAGGTAGGAAAGACGGGGAGAAACTGTTTAATGAGTAAGCTGTTTTACTTTGGAAGGACAGAAATGTTTTGGAACTAGACAGAGATGGTGGTTGCACAACACTGTGAATGTACTAAATACCACTAAACTGTTATTCACTTTAAAATGGTTAATTTCATGTTATGTGAATTTCACCTCAATAAATTATTTTTTAAAACCTTCGTGCATGAAAGGACATTATTAAGAAAGTGAAAAGACAACCTAAAGAATGGGAGAAAATATTTGCAAATGATATATCTGATATGGATCTATTATTCAGAATATATTTTAAGGCTTCCCCGGTGGCACAGTGGTTGAGAGTCTGCCTGCCGATGCAGGGGACGTGGGTTCGTGCCCCGGTCTGGGAAGATCCCACATGCCGCAGAGCGGCTGGGCCTGTGAGCCATGGCCACTGGGCCTGCGCGTCTGGAGCCTGTGTTCTGCAATGGGAGAGGCCACAACAGTGAGAGGCCCGCGTACCGCAAAAAAAACAAAAACAAAAAACCAGAATATATTTTAAAAACTCTTACAACTCAACAACCAAAAGACAAAGCTGTGGTGTCACTCTACACAGCTCACCTCCCAATACACACCGAGAGTCCACACAGGCCTCCACCAGCTCTATGGAGCAAAGAGGGCCGAGAGCAGTGGAGGCTGGGAAAGTGATTGGCTGTGAGGGAAAAAGGACACCTGCATCCGAGGCTGCATCTGAGTAGAGTCGCAGGCACTTACACAGGCAGCACATCAGACCTGTATCTGCACATGGGCCCCCCCCTTGCTTTGGCACTCCCCTCCTCAGGGGCAAGAGACCTGGTGTGGGGAGAGCGAAAAACACACACTTAAAGGGAACAGAGCCAGCCTGAGTCCAACCCTCAGGGGTTCTGCTCCAGTAACTTGGGATCAGACCCTGCCCCACGTAGGGTCATGATGGCCACTGAGCAGAGGGAAAGCCCTGCCTCACACAGTGCCAGTTCGCGCCCCTCCATCTCCAGCCCCACTCCCTACTGGGGTGATAGCTGCCAGCACACCCTGTGGAAATATGTGACTGGCATACAAGTCAAATCCAGCTCTCCCACCAAAGGCACCGGACACATGCAGTCCGTGTAGGGACACTCCCTCATAAGAGCACCCCTTCAAAACTGCAATAGGTAACTATTTCACCTAAATTCATAGAGGCAGAGAAAGTTACACAAATGAAAAAAGCAGAAGAACTACTCTCAATTGAAAGAGAAAATCCCTGAAAAAATGAAATAATGAAATGGAAAGAAACAATTTACCAGATAAAGAATTCAAAACATTGGTAATGAAATTACCAATGTTAACTGAATTAGGGAAAAGAATTGATGCAAACAGCTAACATTTTAACAAGCAACTAGAAGATATAAAAAAAGACCCAATCAGAAATGAATAATTCAATAGCTGAAATAAGAAACAACACACTAGACGGGATGAATAGCAGACTAAGTGATACAGAAGAATGCATAAGTGATCTGGATGACAGAATAATGGAAACAATCCAATCGTAACAGCAGAAAGAAAAACAACTTTTTAAAAAATTAAAGCAATTCAAGAGATCTCTGGGATAACATTAAGCATACCAACATTCACATTATAAGGGATCCCAGAAGGAGAAGAGAGAGTGAAGGGGATCTAAAATGTAATTAAGGAAATTATGGCTAAAAACTTCCCAAACCTGAAGAAGGAAACAGATATCCAGGTACAGGAAGCACAGAGGGTCCCAAACAAGATCAACTCAAACAGACTCACAATAAGACATATCATAATTAAAATGGCAAAAGTTAAAGAGAATACTAAAGGCAACAAGAGAAAAACAAAAAGTCATATACAAGCGAATCCCCATAAGGCTAAGAGCTGATTTCTCTGCAGCAACTTTACAGGCCAGAAGGGAGTGGCATGATTATTCAAAGTGCTGAAAGGGAAAAACCTGCAACCGAGGATACTCTACCCAGCAAGACTATCATTTAGAATAGAAGGAGAGACAAAGAATCTCTCAGATAAGCTAAAACTAAAACAGTTCATCAATATTAAACCTACCCTAAAAGAAATGTTGAAGGGTCTTCTCTAAGTGGAAAAGAAATAAGAATCTACAGGAAAGGGGAAATCCCACTAGGAAAGGCAAATATATATATGGTAAGGACTGGGGATCAACCATTAAATAAGCCAGTATGTAGAATAAAAGATAAAAAATTGTAAAAGTGACTATGACTACAATAAATAGATAAGGGATAAGCACAAAGATGTAAAATATGGCATCAAAAACATAAAATGTCGGGGAGGTGAGTAAAAAATGTAAATATTTTAGAATGTGTTTGAACTTAAAAATTACCAGTTTAAAACAAGTTGATATAATTATAGGTCAACATATATGCGTCCCATGGTAACCACAAATCAAAAACCTACAATAGATACACAAAAACTAAGAAGAAAGAAACACAAGTATACTTCTAAAGAAAATCATCAAACATAGGGGAAGAAACTAAAAGAAGAAATGAACAGAGAAGAACTATAAAAACAATGAGAAAACAAGCAATAAAATAGCAATAAGTACATATCTATTAAAAATTACTTTAAATGTCAAGAGACTAAATACTCCAATCAAAAGACAGAGTGTGGCTGACTGGATGAAAAAAACAAGACCCTTCAATATGCTGCCTACAAGAGACTTCACTTCAGGGCTAAAGACACATACAGACTGAAAGTGACAGAATGGAAAAAGATATTTCAAGCAAATGGAAATGACAAGAAAGCAGGGGTAGCAATACTCATATCAGACTAAATAGACTGTAAAACATAGGCTATAATAAAAGACAAAGAAGGGAATTATATAATAATAAAGGGATCAACACAGAGGAGGCTACTACACTCATTAACATATATGCACCCAATACAGAAGCGTCTAAATATATAAAGCAAATACTAACAGACATAAAGGGAGAAACTGACAATAATAAGTAGGGGACTTTAACACCCCATTTACATCAATGGACAGATCATCTAGATGGAAAATCAGTAAGGCAACAATAGACTAGTTGGACTTAGATATCAACAGGCCATTACACCCCAAAACAGCAGAATAGACATTCTTTTCAAGGGCACATGGAATGTTCTACAGTATAGATCACATGCTACACCACAAAACAAGACTCAACAAATTTAAGAGGATAAAAATTATATCAAGCATTTTTTCTGACCACAAAAGTATGCTAAATACATTAAAGGGATCATACACCATGATCAAGTGGGATTTATCCCAAAATGCAAAGATGGTTCAATATCGGCAAATCAATCAGTGTGATACATCACATTAACAAATTGAAGAACAAAAATCATGTGAGAGGGGCTTCCCTGGTGGCACAGTGGTTAAGAATCTGCCTGCCAATGCAGGGGACATGGGTTCGAGCCCTGGTCCTGGAAGATCCCACATACCATGGAGCAACTAAGCCCGTGGTCACAATTACTGAGCCTGTGCTCTGGAGCCTGTGAGCCACAACTACTGAGCCTGCATGCCACAACTACTGAAGCCTGCACGCCTACAGCCCATGCTCTGCAACAAGAGAAGCCACTGCAATGAGAAGCCCGCACACCACAATGAAGAGTAGCCCCCGACTGCCACAACTACAGAAAGCCCGCACACAGCAGTGAAGACCCAATGCAGCCAAAAATAAATAAATAAAATAATAAATTTATAAAAGAAAAAAGATCATGTGACAATCTCAACATATGCAGAAAAAGCTTCTGACAAAATTCAACATTCATTTATGATAAAAACTCTTAACAAAATGAGTATAGAAGGAACATATCTCAACATTATAAAGACCATTTATGACAAGCCAACAGCAGCATCATACTCAACAGTGAAAAGCTGAATGCATTTCCTCTGAGATCAACAACAAGACAAGAATGCCCACTCTTGTCACTTCTATTCAACATAGTATTGGAAGTCCTAGCCACAGCAATCAGACACGAAAAAGAAATGAAAGATAAAAGGAATGCAAATTGGAAAGGAAGAAGTAAAACTGTCACTGTTTGCAGATGACATGACACTATGCATAGAAATCCTATAGACACCAAAAGACTATTAGAACTCATAAATCAACTCCATAAATTTTCAGGATACATAATTAATATGCAGAAATCTGTTGCGTTTCTATACACTAACAATGAACTACTAGAAAGAGAAATTAAGAAAACAATCCCACATACAATAGCATCAAAAAGAATAAAATACCTGGTAATAACTCTAACCATGGAGGTAAAAGACCAGTATTTGGAAAACTTTAAGACACTGATGAAGGAAACTAAAGATGACACAAACAGATGGAAAAATATCCCATGTTCATGGATTGGAAGAATTAATACTGTTAAAAAGAACATAGTACCCAAGGCACTCTACAGATTCAATGCAATCCCTATCAAAATACCAATGGTATTTTTCACAGAACTAGAATAAATAATTTAAAACTTTGTATGGAAACACAAAATACCTTTAATAGAGAGAACAATCTTGAGAAAGAAGAACAAAGCAGGAAGAATCATGATCCTTAACTTCATATTACACTACAAAGCTACAGTCACCAAAACAGTATAGTATTGGCATTAAAAACAGATACACAGATCAATGGAACAGGACAGAAAGCCCAGAAATAAACCCATGCACTTATGGTCAATTAATCTACAACAAAGAAGGCAAGAATATACAATGGAGAAAAGACAGTCTCTTCAATAAGTGGTGCTGAGAAAACCAGACAGCTACATGTAAATCAAATTAGAACATTCCCTAACGCCATATAAAAGAATACATTCAAAATGCATTAAAGACCTAAATGTAAGACCGGATAATATAAAACTAGAGGAAAACATAGGCAGAACATCCCTTGACATAAACACAGCAATATTTTTTTGGATCCTTTTCCTAAATAAAGGAAATAAAAGCAAAATAAACAAATGGAACCTAATTAAACTTAAAAACTTTTGCAAAGCAAAGGAAACCATCACCGAAACAAAAAGACAACCTACAGAATGGGAGAAAACATTTGCGAATGATATGACTGATAAGGGATTAATATCCAACATACATAAACAGCTCACACAATTCAACATCAAAAAGCAAATAACCTGATTAAAAATGGGCAGAAGAACTGAATAGACATTTTTCCAAAGAGGAAATGCAGATGGCCAACAGAAACATGAAAAGGTGTTCAACATTGCTAATCATCAGGGAAATGCAAATCAAAACCACCATTAGAGAGGAGCTTCAAGATGGCGGAAGAGTAAGACGCAGAGATCACTTTTCTCCCCACAAATACATCAGAAATACATCTACATGTGGAACAACTCCTACAGAACACCTACTGAACGCTAGCAGAAGGCCTCAGACCTCCCAAAAGGCAAGAAACTCCCTACCAGGGTAGGGCAAAAGAAAAAAGGAAAAACAGAGACAAGAATAGGGACGGGACCTGCACCAGTGGGAGGCAGCTGTGAAGGACGAAAGGTTTCCACACACTAGGAAGCCCCTTCGCAGGCGGAGACTGCAGGTGGTGGAGGGGGGAAGCTTTGGAGCCACGGAGGAGAGTGCAGCAACAGGGGTGTAGAGGGCAAAGCGGAGAGATTCCCACACAGAGGACAGGTGCTGACCAGCACTCACCAGCCTGAAAGGCTTGTCTGCTCACCCGCCGGGACGGGTGGGGGCTGGGAGCTGAGACTCGGGCTTCAGTCGGATCCCAGGGAAAGGACTGGGGTTGGCTGCGTGAACACAGCCTGAAGGGGGCTAGTGTACCACAGCTAGCCAGGAGGGAGTCAGGGAAAAAGTCTGGAGCTTCTGAAGAGACAGGAGACTTTTTCTTGCCTCTTTGTTTCCTGGTGCACGAGGAGAGGGGATTCTGAGCACCGCTTAAAGGAGCTCCAGAGACGGGCACGAGCCGCGGCTATCAGCGTGGACCTCAGAGACGGGCATGGGACGCTAGGGCGGCTGCTGCAGTCACCAAGAAGCCTGTGTACAAACACAGGTCACTCTCCACACCTCCCCTCCCGGGAGCCTGTGCAGCCCGCCACTGCCAGAGTCCCATGATCCAGGGACAACTTCCCCGGGAGAATGCACGGCGCGCCTCAGGCTGCTGCAATGTCATGCCGGCCTCTGCCACTGCAGGCTCGCCCCGCATCCGTACCCCTCCCTCCCCCCGGCCTGAGTGAGCCAGAGACCCCAAAGCAGCTGCTCCTTTAACCCCATCCTGTCTGAGCGAAGAACAGACGCTCTCAGGCGACCTACATGCTGAGGCGGGTCCAAATCCAAAGCTGAACCCCAGGAGCTGAGCGAACAAAGAAGAGAAAGGGAAACTTCTCCCAGCAGCCTCAGGAGCAGCGGATTAAATCTCCACAATCAACTTGATGTACCCTGCATCTGTGGAATACCTGAATAGACAATGAATCATCCCAAAGTGAGGAGGTGGACTTCAGGAGCAACGATATATATATATATTTTTTCCCTTTTTCTCTTTTTGTGAGTGTGTATGTGTATGCTTCTGTGTGTGATTTTGTCTGTATAGCTTTGCTTTTACCATTTGGCCTAGGGTTCTGTCTGTCCAGTTTGTTTTGGTTTTTTTTTACTTGAAAATATTTTTTTCTTAATAATTATTTTTTAAATAACTTTATTTTATTTTATCTTCTTTCTCTCTTTCTTTCTTTTTTTTCTCCCTTTTATTCTGAGCCGTGTGGAGGACAGGCTCTTGGTGCTCCAGCCAGGCGTCAGGGCTGTGCCACTGAAGTGGGAGAGCCAAGTTCAGGACACTGGTCCACAAGAGACCGCCCAGCTATACGTAATATCAAACGGCGAAAATATCCCAGAGATCTCCATCTCAATGCTAAGACCCAGCTCCACTCAACGACCAGCAAGCTACGGTGCTGGACACCCTATGCCAAACAACTAGCAAGACAGGAACACAACCCCATCCATTAGCAGAGAGGCTGCCTATATCATAATAAGGCCACAGACACCCCAAAACACACCACCAGATGTGGACCTGCCCAACAGAAAGACAAGATCCAGCCTCATCCACCAGAACACAGGCACTAGTGCCCTCCACCAGGAAGCCTATACAACCCACTGAACCAACCTTAGCCACTGGGGACAGGCACCAAAAACAACAGGAACTATGAACCTGCAGCCTGCAAAAAGGAGACCGCAAACAGTAAGTTAAGCAAAATGAGAAGACAGAGAAACACACAGCAGATGAAGGAGCAAGGCAAAAACCCACCAGACCTAACAAATGAAGAGGAAATAGGCAGTCTACCTGAAAAAGAATTCAGAATAATGATAGTAAAGATGATCCAAAATCTTGGAAATAGAATGGAGAAAATTTTTTAAATGAAGAAACATTTAACAAGGACCTAGAAGAACTAAAGAGCAAACAAACAGTGATGAACAACACAATAAGTGAAATTAAATATTCTCTAGAAGGGATCAATAGCAGAATAACTGAGGCAGAAGAATGGATAAGTGACCTGGAAGATAAAATAGTGGAAATAACTACTACAGAAGAGAATAAAGAAAAAAGAATGAAAAGAATTGAGGACAGTCTCAGAGACCTCTAGGACTACATTAAATGCACCAACATTCAAATTATAGGGGTCCCAGAAGAAGAAGAGAAAAAGAAAGGGACTGAGAAAATATTTGAAGAGATTATAGTTGAAAACTTCCCTAATATGGGAAAGGAAATAGTTAATCAAGTCCAGGAAGTACAGAGAGTCCCAACAGGATAAATCCAAGGAGAAACACGCCAAGACACATATTAATCAAACTATCAAAAATTAAATACAAAGAACAAATATTAAAAGCAGCAAGGGAAAAAACCCAAGTAACACATAAGGGAATCCCCATAAGGTTAACAGCTGATCTTTCAGCAGAAACTCTGCAACCCAGAAGGGAGTGGCAGGACATATTTAAAGTGATGAAAGAGAAAAACCTACAACCAAGATTACTCTACCCAGCAAGGATCTCATTCAGATTTGATGGAGAAATTAAAAGCTTTACAGACAAGCAAAAGCTAAGAGAATTCAGTACCACCAAACCAGCTTTACAACAAGTGCTAAAGGAACTTCTCTAGGCAGGAAACACAAGAGAAGGAAAACACCTACAATAACAAACCCAAAACAATTAAGAAAATGGGAATAGGAACATACATATTGATAATTACCTTAAATGTAAATGGATTAAATGCTCCAACCAAAAGACACAGACTGGCTGAATGGATACAAAAACAAGACCCGTATATATGCTGTCTACAAGAGACCCACTTCAGACCTAGGGACACATACAGACTGAAAGTGAGGGGATGGAAAAAGATATTCCATGCAAATGGAAATCAAAAGAAAGCTGGAGTAGCAATTCTCATATCAGACAAAATAGACTTTAAAACAAAGACTATTACAAGAGACAAAGAAGGACACTACATAATGATCAAGGGATCAATCCAAGAAAAAGATATAACAGTTGTAAATATTTATGCACCCAACATAGGAGCACCTCAATAAATAAGGCAAATACTAACAGCCATAAAAGGGGAAATTGATAGTAACACAATCATAGGAGGGGACTTTTAACACGCCACTTTCACCAATGGACAGCTGATCCAAAAAGAAAATAAATAAAGAAACACAAGCTTTAAAGGATACATTAAACAAGATGGACTTAATTGATATTTATAGGACATTCCATCCAAAAACAACAGAATACATATTCTTCTCAAGTGCTCATGGAACACTCTCCAGGATAGATCATATCTTGGGCCACAAATTAAGCCTTGGTAAATTTAAGAAAATTGAAGTCATATCAAGTATCCTTTCCGACCACAACGCTATGAGACTAGATATCAATTACAAGAAAAAAATCTGTAAGAAATACAAACACATGGAGGCTAAACAATACACTACTTAATAACCAAGAGATCACTGAAGAAATCAAAGAGGAAATCAAAAAATACCTAGAAACAAATGACAATGAAAACACAATGACCCAAAACCTATGGGATGCAGCAAAAGCAGTTCTAAGAGGGAAGTTTATAGCAATACAATCCTGCCTTAAGAAGCAAGAAACATCTCAAATAAACAACCTAACTTTACACCTAAAGCAACCAGAGAAAGAAGAACAAAAACCCCCCAGTTAGCAGAAGGAAAGAAATCATAAAGATCAGATCAGAAAAAAAATGAAAAAGAAATGAAGGAAACGATAGCAAAGATCAATAAAACTAAAAGCTGGTTCTTTAAGAAGATAAACAAAATTGATAAATCATTAGTCAGACTTGTCAAGAAAAGAGGGAGAAGACTCAAATCAATAGAATTAGAAATGAAAAAGAAGTAACAACTGACACTGAAGAAATACAAAGGATCATGAGAGATCCTTTGTACAAGAGAGATCATTTGAGATCCTAGATACAAGCAATTATATGCCCATAATATGGACAATCTGGAAGAAATGGACAAATTCTTAGAAATGCACAACCTTCCGAGACTGAACCAGGAAGAAATAGAAAACATAAACAGACCAATCACAAGCACTGAAATTGAAACTGTGATTTAAAATCTTGCAACAAACAAAAGCCCAGAACCAGATGGCTTCACAGGTGAATTCTATCAAACATTTAGAGAAGAGCTAGTACCTATCCTTCTCAAACTCTTCCAAAATATAGCAGAGGGAGGAACACTCCAAAACTCATTCTACGAGGCCACCATCACCCTGATACCAAAACCAGACAAAGATGCCACAAAGAAAAAAAACCACAGGCCAATATCACTGATGAATATAGATGCAAAAATCCTCAACAAAATACTAGCAAACAGAATCCAACAGCACATTAAAAGGATCATACACTATGATCAAGTGGGGTTTATCCCAGGAATGCAAGGATTCTTCAATATATGCAAATCAATCAATGTGATACACCATATTAACAAACTGAAGGAGAAAAACCATATGATCATCACAATAGATGCAGAGAAAGCTTTTGACAAAATCCAACACCCATTTATGATAAAAACCCTCCAGAACGTAGGCATAGAGGGAACTTACCTCAACATAATAAAGGCCATATATGACAAACCCACAGCCAACATCGTCCTCAGTGGTGAAAAACTGAAAGCATTTCCACTAAGATCAGGAACAAGACAAGGTTGCCCACTCTCACCACTATTATTTAACATAGTTTTGGAAGTTTTAGCCACAGCAATCAGAGAAGAAAAAGAAATAAAAGGAATCCAAATTGGAAAAGAAGTAAAGCTGTCACTGTTTGCAGATGACATGATACTATACGTAGAGAATCCTAAAGATGCTACCTGAAGACTACTAGAGCTAATCAATGAATTTGGTAAAGTAATAGGATACAAAATTAATGCACAGAAATCTCTTGCATTCCTATATACTAATGATGAAAAATCTGAAAGTGAAATTAAGAAAACACTCACATTTACCACTGCAACAAAAAGAATAAAATATCTAGGAATAAACCTACGTAAGGAGACAAAAGACCTGTATGCAGAAAATTATAAGACACTGATGAAAGAAATTAAAGATGATATAAATAGATGGAGAGATATACCATGTTCTTGGATTGGAAGAATCAACATTGTGAAAACGACTCTACTACCCTAAGCAATCTACAGATTCAATGCAATCCCTATCAAACTACCAGTGGCATTTTTCACGGAACTAGAACAAAATTTTTCACAATTTGTATGGAAATACAAAAGACCCCGAATAGCTAAAGCAATCTTGAGAAAGAAAAACGGAGCTGGAGGAATCAGGCTCCCTGACTTCAGACAACACTACAAAGCTTCAGTAATCGAGACAGTATGGTACTGGTTCAGAAACAGAAATGTAGATCAATGGAACAGGATAGAAAGCCCAGAGATAAACCCACACACATATGGTCACCTTATCTTTGATAAAGGAGGCAAGAATATAAAATGGAGAAAAGACAGTCTCTTCAATAAGTGGTGCTGGGAAAACTGGAGAGCTACATGTAAAAGAATGAAATTAAAACACTCCCTAACACCATACACAAAAATAAACTCAAAATGGATTAAAGACCTAAATATGAGGCCAGACACCATCAAACTCTTAGAGGAAAACATAGGCAGGACACTCTATGACATAAATCACAGCAAGGTCCTTTTTGACCCACCTCCTAGAGAAATGGAAATAAAAACAAAAATAAACAAATGGGACCTAATGAAACGTCGAAGCTTTTGCACAGCAAAGGAAACCATAAACAAGACAAAAGGACAACCCTCAGAATGGGAGAAAATATTTGCAAATGAAGCAACTGACAAAGGAGTAATCTCCAAAATTTACAAGCAGCTCATGCAGCTTAATATCAAAAAAACGAACAACCCAGTCCAAAAATGGGCAGAAGACCTAAACAGACATTTCTCCAAAGAAGATATACAGATTGCCAACAAACACATGAAAGAATGCTCAACATCATTAATCATTAGAGAAATGCAAATCAAAACTACAATGAGGTATCATCTCACACCGGTCAGAATGGCCATCATCAAAAAATCTACAAAGAATAAATGCTGGAGAGAGTGTGGAGAAAAGGGAACCCTCTTGCACTGTTGGTGGGAATGTAAATTGATACAGCCACTATGGAGAACAGTATGGAGGTTCCTTAAAAAACTAAAAACAGAACTACCATATGACCCAGCAATCCCACTACTGGGCATATACCCTGAGGAAACCATAATTCAAAAAGAGTCATGTACCAAAATGTTCACTGCAGCTCTATTTACAATAGCCAGGACATGTAAGCAACCTAAGTGTCCATCAACAGATGAATGGATAAAGAAGATGCGGCACATATATAAAATGCAATATCACTCAGCCATGAAAAGAAACGAAATTGAATTATTTGTAGTGAGGTGGATGGACCTAGAGTCTGTCATACAGAGTGAAGTAAGTCAGAAAGAGAAAAACAAATACCGTATGCTAACACATATATATGGAATGTAAAAGAGAAAAAATGGTCATGAAGAACCTAGGGGCAAGATGGGAATAAAGATGCAGACCTAGTAGAGAATGGACGTGAGGCTACGGGGAGGGGGAAGGGTAAGCTGTGACAAAGTGAGAGAGTGGCATGGACATATATACACTACCAAACGTACAATAGATAGCTAGTAGGAAGCAGCTGAATAGCACAGGGAGATCAGCTCGGTGCTTTGTGACCACATAGAGGGGTGGGATAGGGAGGGTGGGAGGGAGGGAGATGCAAGAGGGAAGAGATATGGGGACATGTGTATATGTATAACTGATTCACTTTGTTATAAAGCAGAAATTAACACACCACTGTAAAGCAATTATACTTCAATAAAGATGTTAAAAAAAAACACCATTAGATTTCACCTCACACCTGTCAGAATGGCTATTAAGAAAAAGTCAACAAATAACAAATGTTGGCGAAGATGTGGAGAACAGGGTACACTTGTACACTGTTGGTGGGAATGTAAATTGATGCAGCCGCTATGGAGAACAGTAGGGAGGTTTCTCAAAAAACTAAAAATGGAACTGCCATACAACCCAACAATTCCATTCCTGGGTACATATCTGAAAAAAAACAAAAACACTAATTTGAAAAGATATATGCAACGCAATGTTCATATCAGCATTATTTACAATTGCCAAGACATAGAAACAACCTCAAAGCCCATCAGCAGATGAATGGATAAAGAAGAAATAGTATCTATATACAATGGAATACTGCTCAGCCATAAAAAAGAATAAAATTTTGCCATTTGCAGCAACATGGATGGACTTGGACAGCATTATGCTCAGTGAAATAAGTCAGACAGAGAAAGACAAATACTGTAAGATATGTGAATTCTAAAAATACAACAAACTAGTGAATATAACAAAAAAGAAGCAGACTCACAGATATAGAGAACAAACTAGTGTTTACTAGTGGGTGGGGGCAATATAGGGATGAAGCAGTCAGAGGTACAACTATTGGGTATAAGATAGGCTCAAGGATGTATTGTACAACACAGGGAATATAGCCAATATTTTATAATAACTGTGAATGGTAACCTTTAAAAATTGTATAAAAAATAAAATAAGTAAATTAACTGCAAAGAAAAAAAAGAAAGATTCTGAACATCACTGAGATCACTCAGCATCACTGAACATCATCTGAGAAATACAAAATCAAACCACCATGATGTATCACCTCCCACCCATCAGAATGACTATTATAAAAATGACAACAAATAACAAGCGTTGTAGAGGATGTGGAGAAAATGAACTCTAGTGCACTGTTGGTGGGAATGTAAACTGGTGTAGCCACTATGGAAAACAGTAAGAAGGTTCCTCAAAAAAACTAAAATTTGGGCTTCCCTGGTGGCGCAGTGGTTGAGAGTCCGCCTGCCGATGCAGGGGACACGGGTTCGTGCCCCAGTCCGGGAATATCCCACATGCCGCGGAGTGGATAGGCCCATGAGCCATAGCCGCTAGGTCTGCGAGTCCGGAGCCTGTGCTCCGCAACGGGAGAGGCCACATCAGTGAGAGGCCCACGTACCGCAAAAGAAAAATAATAATAAAATAAAACTAAAAATTGAACTACCTTATGATCCAGCAATTCCACTTCTGGGTATTTTTTGAATACAACAAAAACACTCGAAAAGATATATACACACATATGTTCACTGCAGCATTACTTACAATAGGCAAGATATGGAAGCAACCTACATGCCTATGGATAAAGAAAACATAGTGTCTGTGCATGTGTGTGTGTGTGTGTGCGTGTGTGCGTGTGTGTGTGTGTGTGAGAGAGAGAGAGATGGAATATTACTTGGCCATAAAAAAGAATGAAATCTTACCATTTGCCGCAACATGGATGGACCTAGAGGGTATTATGGTAGGTGAAATAAGTCAGACAGACAAGGACAAGTACTGAATGACTTCACTTATATGTGGATTCTAAAAAACCAAACAATGAACAAACATAACAAAACAGAAACAGAGTCACAGATACAGAGAACAAACTGGTGGTTGACAGAGTGGAGAGATGTTGGGGGATGAGTGAAATAGGTGAGGGAGATTAAGTGGTACAAACTTCCAGTTGCAAAATAAATGAATCTCGGGGTGAAGTGTACAGCATGGGGAATATAGTCAATAATAATGTACTATCTTTGTATGGTGACAAATGGTAACTAGACTTATCATGGTGATCATTTTGTAAAGTATAGAAATGTAGAATCACTATCTTCTGCATCAGGAACTAACATAGTGTTTGTAGGTAAATAATGCTTCAAAAAACAAAGTCATAGAAAAAGAGATCAGATTTGTGGTTACCAGAGGTGGGGGTGGGAGGAGGGGGAACTGATGAAGGTGGTCAAAAGGTACAAACTTCCAGTTATAAGATAAATAAGTACTAGAAATGTAAAGTACAACATGATAAATATAATTAAAACTGCTGTATGGGGCTTCCCTGGTGGCACAGTGGTTAAGAATCCGCCTGCCAATGCAGGGGACACGGGTTCGAGTCCTGGTCCGGGAAGATCCCACATGCTGCAGAGCAACTAAGCCCGTGCACCACAACTACTGAACCTGAGCACTAGAGCCCACAAGCCACAACTACTGAGCCCGTGCCTCACAACTACTGAAGCCCGTGTGCCTAGAGCCCGTGCTCTGCAACGAGAAGCCACCACAATAAGAAGCCTGCACACTGCAACGAAGAGTAGCCCCTGCTTGCCGCAAGTAGAGAAAGCCCGTGTGCAGCAACAAAGACCTAACGCAGCCAAAAATAAATAAATTAAAACAAACAAAAAAACTGCTGTATGTTATACATAAAAGTTGGTAAGAGTAAATCCTAAGTGTTCTCATCTCAAGGAAAACTTTTTTCCTTTTCTTTTATTTTTATCTACATGTGATGATGGATGTTCACTAAACTTATTACGGTAATAAATTCCTGATTTATTTAAGTCAAATCATTATTCTGTACACCTTAAACTTACACAGTGCTATATGTCAATTATATCTCAATAAAACTGGAAGAAAAAAGTTTATCTCCTATTGACAGCAAATAGTTGGATCTCTGCCTCGATTCAATTGTTTAATCCGTTCACATTTAATATTATTATTGATATAGCTGTATTTTATCTGATATTTGCCATTTATCTTCTATTTATCTCATGTCTACGTTCTCCTTTGTTTCTCCTTTATTACCTCGTTTTTGCTTAAGTGAATATTTTCTAGTGAGCCATTTGAATTCTTTAATTTTTTTTTTTTTTTGTGGTATGCAGGCCTCTCACTGTTGTGTCCTCTCCCGTTGTGGAGCACAGGCTCCAGACGCGCAGGCTCAGTGGCCCTGGCTCACGGGTCCTGCCGCTCCGTGGCATGTGGGATCTTCCCAGATTGGGGCACGAACCCACGTCCCCTGCATCGGCAGGCGGACTCTCAACCGCTGTGCCACCAGGGAAGCCTAATTATTTTTTTTTAAACATCTTCATTGGAGTATATTTGCTTTACAATGGTGTGTTAGTTCCTGCTTTATAACAAAGTGAGTCAGCTATACATATACATATATCCCCATATCTCCTCCTCTTGCGTCTCCCTCCCACCCTCCCTATCCCACCATTCTAGTTGATCACAAAGCAACGAGCTGATCTCCCTGTGCTATGCGGCTGCTTCCCACTAGCTATCTATTTTACATTTGGTAGTATATATTAGTCCATGCCGCCAGTCTCTCACTTTAATTATTTTAAACTATACTTTTGGAGCTAATTTCTTGGCGGTTGCCCTAGGTTTTAAAATGTACATTTTAATTTATCAAAACTGACCTCATATTTATACTAACTTAATTCCAATAGGATATACTCCTATATAATCTTTAGATACATATTTATACTAATTTAATTCCAGTAAGATTACTCCTATATAGCTCCATCTACTCTTTTTATTTCTATTTTTTATTCGTATTACATCTGTATATGTTAACTATACATTGTTACAATTATTGCTTTCTATAATGTCTTTTAATGAACCTAAGAGAAGAAAGGGGAGGACAAATCTATAAAGTTATATTAACCTTCTTATTTATCACTTTTGGTTCCCTTTATTTATTCATATGATTTATCATCTAATAAAATGTTCTTACTGCAATATAGCCTTATTCCCACCCTAACTTTTGTGTTGTTATTGTTAAATATATTACATTTATGTATGTTATAGGCCCAACAATATAATACAATTTTATAGATAGTTTTATGTGATTGCTTTTTAAATGTAAGCTGGGACAAAGTGAGAGAGTGGCATGGACATATATACACTACCAAATGTGAAATAGATAGCTAGTGGGAAGCAGCCACATAGCACAGGGAGATCAGCTCGGTGCTTTGTGTCCACCTAGAGGGGTGGGATAGGGAGGGTGGGAGGGAGATGCAAGAGGGAGGGGATATGGGGATATATGTATATGTATAGCTGATTCACTTTGTTATAAAGCAGAAACTAACACACCATTGTAAAGCAATTATACTCCAATAAAGATGTTAAAAAAAAAAGAATTGAGGGCTTCCCTGCTGGCGCAGTGGTTGACAGTCCGCCTGCCAATGCAGGGGACACGGGTTCGTGCCCCGGTCCAGGAAGATCCCACATGCTGCAGAGCGGCTAGGCCCGTGAGCCATGGCCGCTGAGCCTGGACGTCCGGAGCCTGCGCTCCGCAACGGGAGAGACCACAACAGTGAGAGGCCCGCGTACAGCAAAAAAAAAAAAAAAAAAAAAAAAAGAATTGAGAAGAAAGAAGCAGAAATATGTAATCACACTGTCTTTCACCATTACCTACATAATTATTTTTATTGGAAATCTTTATTTTTTCATGTGGATTCACATTATTGTATTGTATCACTTCCTTTCAGCCTAAGTAACTTCTTTTAATATTTGTTGGGTTTTTTTTGGCCACACCACGCAGCTTGTGGAATCTTAGTTCCCTGACCAGGGATCAAACCCAGGCCCTTCAGAAATTGAGACACAGATGTAGAGAACAAACGTATGGACACCAAGGGGGGTAAGCGGCAGGGGGGGCAGGGTGGTGGTATGATGAATTGGGTGATTGGGATTGACATGTATACACTGATGGGTATAAAATTGATGACTAATAAGAACCTGCTGTATAAAAAAAATTAAATTTAAAAATTAAAAAGAAACGAATATATATATAGGAATACAAAAATATCCAGCACCCAATTAAAAATTACCAGGCATGCAAAGAAGTAGGACATTAAGGCCCATAATGAGGAAAAATATCAATCAACTGAACCTGACCCAGAAACGACACATATGATAGAATTAGCACACAAAAATAGTTATAAAAACAAAAACCCGGGCCCTTGGCAGTGAGAGCACGGAGTCCTAACCACTGGACCACCAGGGAATTCTGTTTTAATATTTCTTGTCTGCTAGCAACCAATTCTCTCCATTTTTATTCATTTGGGAGTGCCTTTATTTAATCATCATTTGTAAGAAATAGTTTTGCTGGGTATAGGACTCTCTTGGTTGGCAGAATTCTTCCTTCAGCACTTTGAATAAATATTCCTCCACTTGTTACATGTCTTTAGGAAAATTCCCAGGGGCTTTAAATAGTTGTTCTTTGTTTTGTGTTGTTTATAATTTTGACAGTTAAATAGCTGCTTCACTGGGGATAGTGTCGGCCAGGCTCTTCATAGCATCTTTCCAGAAACCCGGCCTCTGTGATATTCAGATTTTTAAAAATATCTTTTAATCACCAGGTTCCCCTTCCATTTTTTGGTCTTTTTTAAATAGAAGAAACAAGATTTTTTTTTCCTATAGTTCCCCACAGTCTGGATTTTTCTAATTGCATCCCTATTGAGACAGGCTGGGACCTGGGACCCAGGTCTCTTTGCTGCAGTGCTTGCACCTGGGTCTCCTCAAGCAACAAAATACAAAGAAACTACACAGGACTAAAAATAACTGTGTACACGTGCAGTTGGGGCAAATTATGAACAAGATACAAAAAGACCAAAACCCCACATAGCACCACCAAGGGGATAGGCAGACCACCTAAGCCACCCCTCTGCCCCAACCCCTGGACCACCCTTACCCTCACTACCCTCAGGGAGTGAGGAAGGGAACCTGTTACTTGTTTTTGCTCCCCCTGCTGCAGCAGGGGCCCCAATAAAGCCTTGCCTGAATTTTTTGTCTGGCTTCTTATCAATTTCTATTGATTAGGCCAAGAACCCTGGTTGATAACACTATGGTATAGTTTATCATATTTTTCTGTCTCTGTATTTCCCATATATTAGATATATACCACCGTCCCAATAGGTCAATTTCAGATTTGATAATTTTTTGCCAGTAATACTTCGTAGTTTGTGTTGTGTTCTTCCATCGGAGACACATAAATCAGATACTCTCTCTTTTTGTAATATAAGCAGTTGTCAGTGTTCAATACTTCCATCTTCTAGTTTATTGGGGGAACATTACTTTTAAAGGATGGATACTGTTCACTACGTGCATGTACCATTATTTAGTAAATCATTCCGTAAGAGGGATATCTGGGTTCCAACTTTTTGCTATTATAAAATATTATGTATGAATATCCTTGCAATTCTTTGCCCAGTTGTGCATACATTTCCTAGATTCCTAGAAGTAAAATTGCTGTAAGATATGAAAAATTATTATTTTGAGAGATGTCACCAAATTGCCTACCAAAAATTTTTTTACCAATTTATATTTCCATCAAATATGCCTGTTTTCTCACATTCTTACCAGCTGGCGTTACCTGTCTTTTAAATTTTTGCCATCTCATTATCACCTTAATTTATACTTTAATTATTAGTGGGGTTGAACATATTTTCATTTATTTGCCTTTGTACTTCTTCTGGGAGTTGCTCATTTACACATTTTGTGGGTCAAATTCCTTCACCTCTTGCAAAGTCCACCAGACTCAGCCAAACAATCAAACTCACATGACTACCATCAGCCACATTTTATACTCAGAAAGATACGGGCCAGGAGACACAGTGTAGGAGCAGGGCAGCATCAGGCATTTCTCTTCATTGAAGACTTTGTGGCACTCCAGGAACTAGTCACTGCCCCCATCCACACCAAGTGAAAGCTTAAGTATTAGGGGACACAATCACATTGTCATTATCAGGGTGTGAAAACCATCTTGGTTTATGTCTCAAATAGGAACCAATATCTCTTTTACTGTCCATGAACTTAGCTTCCAGGTTCTCTGTAAGGAACATGCCTAATTCCAAGATTCACTGTATTCAAAGAAGCCTAAAGATATCACTTCCTAACAGATATTTATATTTTATCTACAATCTTCCTGGTCTAGGTGTATTTTATCTAGCAGAGGTCATTTTTACCATAATCAATGTTGCCTGGTAACAGAACTGATGTTCCATCTTATCAGGTATCCAGGAGAAGAGAGTAGAAAATTAATTCAAGGTCACATTTGTCCACAGAGACAGAGAAAGGAGTTTTTCTTAATACTTTTCCCACACCTTTCTAAGCCTCAGTTTCAGTACAAGAATAAAAGTATCTACCTTTGTAGGGTTGCTGTAAAAATAGCATGAAATAATATATATAAAGTACTTTTTGTAGTCCATGGCACATAGTTTAAGCATTCAAAAACTAGTATGTGTCATTATTTACAGGGATTTTGCAAAGTTATATTGTGATATTTAAATAAAACTAACAGGGAAGTTGTTATTAAAAATAACAGAGAAAATAATGGATGTCAGTTGAGTCACAAAAAGATATGGGGTGTAGCAGTCTCAGTGTCAGAAAGGAAATCAGTGGCAAGAATTTGGGTGAACTACATGAGCTCGTGTACAAACAGCCTGAATGAGATCACTGGGTAAAATGCCAGGTCTCCATTTTTCAGTGGCTAACCATAAAGTCATGTACTACCTATATCTGCACTGCCCAATAAATTAGTTACTAGACACATGTTGTTATTTAAAATTAAACTAATAAAGTTGAAATATAACTTAAAATACAGTTCCTCACTCATTCTAGCCATATTTCAAGTACTCAATAGCCCAGTGTGATTACCGGTTACAATACTGGACAGCGCAGACAAAGAACATTCCTATCACCACTTATCTTGAGGCCTGACATTACATCCTTCCTTACATTGCCTGGCTTCAGACCATTTTACTGTTTAAGTTGCTCAGGAAAATAATGAAAGAGAGGAACCTCAGATAAATACATTTTGTTCCTAAGATGTATAGTAAGAAGAGGCTGAAACTTTTGGTTAAGTGAAACTTTTGGTTTTGTTACCCTTTCTGTGATATTTTTCTCAATTTCTCCAGTTAGAATCAATCACTTCTTTCATATTCCTAGTTTATACTTTTATTAAAGAACTGAATTTGCTTTGTGCTGTAATGATTTATATAAAGTATATATGTCCATCCTCCCATTAGGTTTTAAGCTCCTTGAGGTGAGGAACCATATTTGTATCTATATTTATACCACCATACACAGAGCCAATCTCACCTTCTAGAAGCTTAGCACAGAGCTTTATATACAGCAGGCACTCAACAACATGAGGTGAATTATTACTAGAACTGTAAACTCCATGAAGGTAGGAAATTTATCTTTTTCATCAATGTGTGCTCCAGAGTGTAGTATAGTGACTGGCACATTGTAAACACTCAATAAATATTTATCTAATAATTTTGAGTTCCTTTATCCAAGGCCACAGGCAGGTACAAATTTAGCTTTCTGAGAAGATGTGTAGAGAAAGATCCCCCAAACCTAACCATCATTACTAAGGTAGACATGTGAGAGAAGTGATGGTCTATAATAGGAAATAATGTCCTCTAAATTACATGGCTCTCCAACACTGGCAGTAAAATTTTAAATGTGATCTGATTCCCTTGTCTTCCCCTCTCCTATTGCTTCCATGCTGAGGCTGAAGTCTTATGAAGCAGTAGGTAATTTCATTTAAGCCCAGTAGAGGGAATCAGGATGTCATTATATCCGATACATTCCTCCACCCTCACACTAGACACATAAACATTCTAAATTTGACCTTTCTTGCAATTTTCAGATTTAAAGTTTGTTAAAGCCTGAGAGGTATTCTTGTCAATAACCTTGACCATTGTGATTAATGTTAACATTCTACAATGTCAAACAGAATTGACTAATCGTAAATTTATCATCTTAACTACTTTGTATTCTTTTGAGAAACTTAAGACTCATCAAATCCATCATCTTTATTTTCCTAAAATCCCAGTAAGGCAAATAGTTATTGAATGGTTACCATGTACAAAGGAGAATCTATAATAGGGAAGACAAACAAGAACACTCCACTCAATCTTATATTTTTTTTTAACATCTTTATTGGAGTATAATTGCTTTACAATGGTATGTTAGCTTCAGCTTCACAACAAAATGAATCAGTTATATACATACATATATTCCCATATCTCTTCCCGCTTGCGTCTCCCTCCCTCCCACCCTCCCTATCCCACCCCTCCAGGCGGTCACAAAGCACCGAGCTGATCTCCCTGTGCTATGCGGCTGCTTCCCACTAGCTATTTACCTTACGTTTGGTAGTGTATATATGTCCATGCCTCTTTATCGCTTTGTCACCGTTTACCCTTCCCCCTCCCCATAACCTCAAGTCCATTCTCTAGTAAGTCTGTGTCTTTATTCCTGTTTCACCCCTAGGTTTTTCATGACATTTTTTTTTTAAATTCCATATATATGTGTTAGCATACGGTATTTGTCTCTCTCTTTCTGACTTACTTCACTCTGTATGACAGACTCTAGGTCTATCCACCTCATTACAAATAGCTCAATTTCATCTCTTTTTATGGCTGAGTAATATTCCATTGTATATATGTGCCACATCTTCTTTATCCATTCATCCGATGATGGACACTTAGGTTGTTTCCATCTCCGGGCTATTGTAAATAGAGCTGCAATGAACATTTTGGTACATGACTCTTTTTGAATTATGGTTTTCTCAGGGTATATGCCCAGTAGTGGGATTGCTGGGTCATATGGTACTTCTATTTGTAGCTTTTTAAGGAACCTCCATACTGTTCTCCACAGTGGCTGTATCAATTTACATTCCCACCAACAGTGTAAGAGGGTTCCCTTTTCTCCACACCCTCTCCAGCATTTATTGTTTCTAGATTTTTTGATGATGGCCATTCTGACTGGTGTGAGATGATATCTCATTGTAGTTTTGATTTGCATTTCTCTCATGATTAGTGATGTTGAGCATTCTTTCATGTGTTTGTTGGCACTCTGTATATCTTCTTTGGAGAAATGTCTATTTAGGTCTTCTGCCCATTTTTGGATTGGGTTGTTTGTTTTTTTGTTATTAAGCTGCATGAGCTGCTTATAAATTTTGGAGATCAATCCTTTGTCAGTTGCTTCATTTGCAAATATTTTTTCCCATTCTGAGGGTTGTCTTTTGGTCTTCTTTATGGTTTCCTTTGCTGCGCAAAAGCTTTTAAGTTTCATTAGGTCCCATTTGTTTACTCTTGTTTTTATTTCCATTTCTCTAGGAGGTGGGTCAAAAAGGACCTTGCTGTGATTTATGTCATAGAGTGTTCTGCCTATGTTTTCCTCTAAGAGTTTGATAGTTTCTGGCCTTACATTTAGGTCTTTAATCCATTTTGAGCTTATTTTTGTGTATGGTGTTAGGGAGTGATCTAATTTCATACCTTTACATGTAGCTGTCCAGTTTTCCCAGCACCACTTATTGAATAGGCTGTCCTTTCTCCACTGTACATTTCTGCCTCCTTTGTCAAAGATAAGGTGACCATATGTGCGTGGGTTTATCTCTGGGCTTTCTATCCTGTTCCATTGATCTATCTTTCTGTTTTTGTGCCAGTACCATACCGTCTTGATAACTGTAGCTTTGTAGTATAGTCTGAAGTCTGGGAGCCTGATTCCTCCAGTTCCTTCTTTCGTTCTCAAAATTGCTTTGGCTATTCGGGGTCTTTTGTGTTTCCATACAAATTGCAAAATTTTTTGTTCTAGTTCTGTGAAAAATGCCAGTGGTAGTTTGATAGGGATTGCATTGAATCTATAGATTGCTTTCGGTAGTAGAGTCATTTTCACAATGTTGATTCTTCCAATCCAAGAACATGGTATATCTCTCCATCTATTTGTATCGTCTTTAATTTCTTTCATCAGTGTCTTATAATTTTCTGCATACAGATCTTTTGTCTCCTTAGGTAGGTTTATTCCTAGATATTTTATTCTTTTTGTTGCAATGGTAAATGGGAGTGTTTTCTTGATTTCACTTTCAGATTTTTCATCATTAGTATATAGGAATGCAAGAGATTTCTGTGCATTAATTTTGTATCCTGCCACTTTACCAAATTCATTGATTAGTTCTAGTAGTTTTCTGGTAGCATCTTTAGGGTTCTCTATGTATAGGATCATGTCATCTGCAAACAGTGACAGCTTTACTTCTTCTTTTCCGATTTGGATTCCTTTTATTTCCTTTTCTTCTCTGATTGCTGTGGCTAAAACTTCCAAAACTATGTTGAATAAGAGTGGTGAGAGTGGGCAACCTTGTCTTGTTCCTGATCTTAATGGAAATGCTTTCAGTTTTTCACCATTGAGGATGATGTTTGCTGTGGGCTTGTCATATATGGCCTTTATTATGTTGAGGAAAGTTCCCTCTATGCCTACTTTCTGCAGGGTTTTTATCATAAATGGGTGTTGAATTTTGTCAAAAGCTTTCTCTGCATCTATTGAGATGATCATATGGTTTTTCTCCTTCAGTTTGTTAATATGGTTTATCACATTGATAGATTTGCATATATTGAAGAATCCTTGCATTCCTGGAATAAACCCCACTTGATCATGGTGTATGATCCTTTTAATGTGCTGTTGGATTCTGTTTGCTAGTATTTTGTTGAGGATTTTTGCATCTATGTTCATCAGTGATATTGGCCTGTAGTTTTCTTTCTTTGTGACATCCTTGTCTGGTTTTGGTATCAAGGTGATGGTGGCCTCGTAGAAGGAGTTTGGGAGTGTTCCTCCCTCTGCTATATTTTGGAAGAGTTTGAGAAGGATAGGTGTTAGCTCTTCTCTAAATGTTTGATAGAATTCGCCTGTGAAGCCATCTGGTCCTGGGCTTTTCTTTGTTGGAAGATTTTTAATCACAGTTTCAATTTCAGTGCTTGTGATTGGTCTGTTCATATTTTCTATTTCTTCCTGATTCAGTCTTGGCAGGTTGTGCATTTCCAAGAATTTGTCCATTTCTTCCAGATTGTCCATTTTATTGGCATAGAGTTGCTTGTAGTAATCTCTCATGATCTCTTTTATTTCTGCAGTGTCAGTTGTTACCTCTCCTTTTTCATTTCTAATTCTATTGATTTGAGTCTTCTCCCTTTTTTTCTTGATGAGTCTGGCTAGTGGTTTATCTATTTTGTTTATCTTCTCAAAGAACCAGCTTTTAGTTTTATTGATCTTTGCTATTGTTTCCTTCATTTCTTTTTCATTTATTTCTGATCTGATTTTTATGATTTCTTTCCTTCTGCTGGCTTTGGGGTTTTTTTGTTCTTCTTTCTCTAATTGCTTGAGGTGCAAGGTTAGGTTGTTTATTCGAGATGTTTCCTGCTTCTTAAGGTGGGCTTGTATTGCTATAAACTTCCCCCTTAGAACTGCTTTTGCTGCATCCCACAGGTTTTGGGTCGTTGTGTCTCCATTGTCGTTTGTTTCTAGGTATTTTTTGATTTCCTCTTTGATTTCTTCAGTGGTCACTTCATTATTAAGTAGTGTAGCCTCCATGTGTTTGTATTTCTTACAGATCTTTTCCTGTAATTGATATCTAGTCTCATGGCGTTGTGGTCAGAAAAGATACTTGATACAATTTCAATTTTCTTAAATTTACCAAGGCTTGATTTGTGACCCAAGATATGATCTATCCTGGAGAATGTTCCATGAGCACTTGAGAAAAATGTGTATTCTGTTGTTTTTGGATGGAATGTCCTATAAATATCAATTAACTCCATCTCGTTTAATGTATCATTTAAAGCTTGTGTTTCCTTATTTATTTTCATTTTGGATGATCTGTCCATTGGTGAAAGTGGGGTGTTAAAGTCCCCTACTATGAATGTGTTACTGTCGATTTCCCCTTTTATGGTTGTCAGTATTTGCCTTATGTATTGAGGTGCACCTAAGTTGGGTGCATAAATATTTACAATTGTTATATCTTCCTCTTGGATCGATCCCTTGATCATTATGTAGTGTCCTTCTTTGTCTCTTCTAATAGTCTTTGTTTTAAAGTCTATTTTGTCTGATATGAGAATTGCTACTCCAGCTTTCTTTTGGTTTCCATTTGCATGAAATACCTTTTTCCATCCCCTTACTTTCAGTCTGTATGTGTCTCTAGGTCTGAAGTGGGTCTCTTGTAGACAGCAAATATATGGGTCTTGTTTTTGTATCCATTCAGCCAATCTGTGTCTTTTGGTGGGAGCATTTAGTCCATTTACATTTAAGGTAATTATCGATATGTGTGTTCCTATTCCCATTTTCTTAATTGTTTTGGGTTCATTATTGTAGGTCCTTTCCTTCTTTTGTGTTTCTTGCCTAGAGAAGTTCCTTTAGCAGTTGTTGTAGAGCTGGTTTGGTGGTGCTGAACTCTCTCAGCTTTTGCTTGTCTGTAAAGGTTTTAATTTCTCCATCAAATCTGAATGAGATCCTTGCTGGGTAAAGTAATCTTGGTTGCAGGTTTTTCTCCTTCAACACTTTCAATATGTCCTGCCACTCCCTTCTGGCTTGCAGAGTTTCTGCTGAAAGATCAGCTGTTAACCTTATGGGGATTCCCTTGTGTGTTATTTGTTGTTTTTCCCTTGCTGCTTTTAATATGTTTTCTTTGTATTTAATTTTTGACAGTTTGATTAATATGTGTCTTGGCGTATTTCTCCTTGGATTTATCCTGTATGGGACTCTCTGTGCTTCCTGGACTTGATTAACTATTTCTTTTCCCATATTAGGGAAGTTTTCAACTATAATCTCTTCAAATATTTTCTCAGTCCCTTTCTTTTTCTCTTCTTCTTCTGGGACCCCTATAATTTGAATGTTGGTGCGTTTAATGTTGTCCCAGAGGTCTCTGAGACTGTCCTCAGTTCTTTTCATTCTTTTTTCTTTTTTCTGCTCTGCAGTAGTTATTTCCACTATTTTATCTTCCAGGTCACTTATCCGTTCTTCTGCCTCAGTTATTCTGCTATTGATCCCATCTAGAGTATTTTTAATTTCATTTATTGTGTTGTTCATTGTTGCTTGTTTCATCTTTAGTTCTTCTAGGTCCTTGTTAACTGATTCTTGCAATTTGTCCATTCTATTGTCCATTCTATCTCCAAGATTTCGGATCAACCTTACTATCATTATTCTGAATTCTTTTTCAGGTAGACTGCCTATTTCCTCTTCATTTGTTAGGTCTGGTGGGTTTTTATCTTGCTCCTTCATCTGCTGTGTGTTTTTCTGTCTTTTCATTTTGCTTATCTTACTGTGTTTGGGGTCTCCTTTTTTGCAGGCTGAAGGTTCGTAGTTCCTGTTGTTTTTTGTGTCTGTCCCCAGTGGCTAAGGTTGGTTCAGTGGGTTGTGTAGGCTTCCTGGTGGAGGGTACTAGTGCCTGTGTTCTGGTGGATGAGGCTGGATCTTGTCTTTCTGGTGGGCAGGTCCACGTCTGGTGGTGTGTTTTGGGGTGTCTGTAGACTTACTATGATTTTGGGCAGCCTCTCTGCTAATGGGTGGGGTTGTGTTCCTGTCTTGCTAGTTGTTTGGCATAGGATGTCTAGCACTGTAGCTTGCTGGTCGTTGAGTGAAGCTGGGTGCTGGCGTTGAGATGGAGATCTCTCGGAGATTTTTGCTGTTTGATATTATGTGCAGCTGGGAGGCCTCTTGTGGACCAGTGTCCTGAAGTTGGCTCTCCCACCTCAGAGGCACAGCACTGACTCCTGGCTGCAGCACCAAGAGCCTTTCATCCACAGGGCTCCTTAATTTGGGATGATTCGTTGTCTATTCAGGTATTCCACAGATGCAGGGTATATCAAGTTGATTGTGGAGCTTTAATCCGCTGCTTCTGAGGCTGCTGGGAGAGATTTCCCTTTCTCTTCTTTGTTCTGACAGTTCCCAGGGGCTCAGCTTTGGATTTGGCCCCGCCTGTGCGTGTAGGTCGCCGGAGGGCGTCTGTTCTTTGCTCAGACAGGACGGGGTTAAAGGAGCCGCTGATTCGGAGGCTCTGGCTCACCCAGGCCGGGGGGTAGGGAGGGTCACGGAGTGCGGGGCGGGCCTGCAGCGGCAGAGGCCGGCGTGACGCTGCAGCCTGAGGGCGCCGTGCGCTCTCCCGGGGGAGCCGTCCCTGGATCCCGGGACCCTGGCAGCGGCGGGCTGCACAGGCTCCCCAGAAGGGCGTGTGGCTAGTGACCTGTGCTCGCACACAGGCCTCCTGGCGGCAGGAGCAGCGGCCTCAGCGTCCCATGTCCGTCTCTGGGCTCCGCAATCTTAGCCGCGGCTCGCGCCCGTCCCTGGAGCCCTCTCAAGCAGCGCTCTTAATTCCCTCTCCTCGTGCACCAGGAAACAAAGAGGGACGTAAAAGTCTCTTGCCTCTTCGGCAGGTCCAGACCCCTCCCCGGACTCTCTCCTGGCCAGCCGCGGCGCACCAACGCCCTGCAGGCTGTGTTCACGCCGCCAACCTCAGTCCTCTCCAGGCGCTCCGACAAAAGCCGGAGCCTCAGCTCCCAGTCCCGCCCGTCCCGGCGGGCGAGCAGACAAGCCTCTCGGCTGGTGAGTGCCGGTCGGCCCGATCCTCTGCGCTGGAATCTGTCCGCTTTGCCCTCCGCACCCCTGTTGCTGTGTTCTCCTCCGCGGCTCCCAAGCTCCCCCACTCCGCCTCCCGAAGTCTCCACCCGCGAAGGGGCTTCCTAGTGTGTGGACACTTTTCCTCCTTCACAGCTCTCTCCCGCTGGTGCAGGACCCGTCCCTACCCTTTTGTCTCTGTTTAGTTTTTTCTTTTGCCCTAACCAGGTACGTGGGGGGTTCCTTGCCTTTTGGGAGGTCTGAGGTCTTCTGCCAGCGTTCAGTAGGTGCTCCGTAGGAGTTGTTCCACGCATAGATGTACTTCTGGTGTATCTGTGGAGAGGAAGGTGATCTCCGCGTCTTACTCTTCCGCCATCTTCCCGGAAGTCTCAATCTTATATTTGTATGATGCTTTATAACTGAAAAGTACTGTAACATATATGCTGGCATTTATTTACCCAATTTTTGTGATGAGAAAACCAAGACTATAAGTGATTTAGTTTTTTAAAGTGACTGAAGGTCTGTTAGGTGGCGGAAAGTATTTTGCTTCTATTACTAAATTAATAAAAAACTAATGTAAAAAGTTATTTGCCCAAAATCTCTCCTACACCAGCTGGAGGCAGATCCAAGAAGGTAACTCCAGAGCCCTGGTTTTCAACCAGACTTTTTAATTGCCTGTGTCTAAATGAGACCTCAATAGCTTATTTAGTGCACTCTTTTACAAGATGAACATATCTAAAACTATCTCAAACATGTAGTTTTCTACTTCTTTGTAAAATTGTCTTGAAAAGATGGCAGCCCAACCTTGTC
The DNA here is from genome assembly GCF_949774975.1 of Lagenorhynchus albirostris. NCBI lineage: Eukaryota > Metazoa > Chordata > Mammalia > Artiodactyla > Delphinidae > Lagenorhynchus > Lagenorhynchus albirostris. The sequence continues at coordinate 72,575,013 of NC_083108.1, forward strand.
ACAGAAAATAGAGACAGAGTACAATTAAGTACAAAAATACTCTCAGATGAGGTTTTCCGAACAATTTAATTCTGCCTCTATGCAGTCAGAAGCCATTTTCTGAGGAACAGAATAAAAGATGGGAGAGTTCCACTCTAATGTAGACTCTAGACATCCCAAAACACTTAGGATGATAGGTAAAGCTATTTCTATTACATGGACTTAGGGTACAACGGATTTTTGTTGCTGTTTTTCAGTGCTTACTCCTAACAAAGGGAATTGGTCATGATACAAATCTGTTCTGCTACAGATTAGACATGGTGCCACGGCATTAATCAGATGTTGGCTAAAAGAGGTAAAAGCTAGCTCAATGGGGCTAGGATCAGAAATATACCCATATAGAATGGCCTAGTGCCTCTCAGCATAGCATTAATCCAGGAAGGTGAGCTATGAAATAGCAAAAATTATTTGAACTCTTTTGATATTTAATCCATTAAAAGACCCTAAAAATCACAGTAAGAATGCTATGTAAACCCCCAACCACTCTAAAATTTAAGCCTTGAAGTTAGGCAGGTTAAGTCCAAGAGGTCAGAGGGGCAGTGAGAATACATTAACTAGCAAAGATCATGAAATCTAATCCTAGATGAAAGAATCTTTTATTAGACCCAGATTCCTATTGCCAGACAGATTCAGAAAGTAACAGATAAGTAGCTACGTGGAGGAAAAGAAAGGCCTGACGGTCAATTCTGTTCTTAAGGAGGTAAGCAGAGATTCTATTTTACCTCCAGAAATAATTATAATTTTAAAAACAACAATAGTTTACACTAAGGGCAAGCACTTTGCATTTGTTATCTATTTAATCTAATAAAGAATCCTACCATTATTCCTATTTTACATGGGGAAACTAAGACTTAGAGAAATTAACCTGCTTAAAAATCACACAGATAATCAGAGATGGGATTTGAACAAAGGTCTGTTTGACTCCAAATCCTTTGCCTTAACTCTAAGCTACAAACTTCAAGTCATTTGCAATCTAAACTGGTATCTCTAAATTACCTGACTAGCACATTCTTTCAGGAAATGAAACGGTTCATTCAGAAAAGATGACTGTTGACATTTCAACTTGTGCCAAAATAAACACTAGAACAGCCAAGAGTAAATAAGAGAGGCTGGACAGTGTCTGGCGCTGTCATTTCCCCCCCATCTTGTTTCTCCATAGCAGTTATTTTTGATAAACAAAAATATTAGCACAGTAATACTTCCAGACCCTTTTGGGAAAAGCATGGAATTTTTTCCTGACCCCAAGACTGATCTGGGGGACAATCATACACAACCAAATTAATCCTCTCAGTGAAGAGCTAGTCATCTAACAGAATTTTTTAAATCTCAGTATTTTAGACTATGGATCAGATTCCATCTTTCTGAGCCTGATGCTGGAGTCTAGACAAAGTATTCTGATCCAAATACTATTCCAGTACTGTAACATCTACTTAGCTGGTTGCCTGAGCTCACAAAGAAACAGCACTTGGAAAACCCCACATCTCAAGTTATTAATCAAAGACTAAAATTACTTCTGATGGTTTGGTTCTCAAACTTACTTTGCTCCTCAGGTAAGTTCCAGAACAAAAGACTGAGATCGGCTGGGACCTGGGACCCTTTACCAGAGTGCTTGTACTTGCACCTGAAGAAACATCTCCTCCAGCAACAGAATACAAAGAAACTATAAGGGACTAAAAATAACTGTATGCATATGCAGTTGGGGCAATTATGAACCAATAAGATACAAAAAGGCCATGAATCAACTGCCATTTCTGAGGTGCTGGGAGCAAAGGCAGGTACTGCGCATGATCCCTGCACACAGCATCACCAAGGGGGTGGGTAGACCACCTAAGCTGGCCTCCTGCCCAACCCACGGATCCACCCCTACCCTCACCAGCTTGCCACCCATCCCACGAGCAAGGGCACCTGTTACTTGCTTTTGCTCCTCATGCTACAGCACGAGTCCCAATAAAGTCTTGACTGAATTTCTTGTCTGGCCTCTTATCAATTTCCATTGATTAAAGAGTCCAATGATCCCAGTCTGTAACAATAATAGCTCTTGGTAAATGGTTGATTTCTTCTGTTTCAGTTCAGTGAAGTGGCATAAGAGTGACCCAGCTATATTGAGCCAGTTCTCTCCCCAGTCAGCTCTGGGTTTCCTACAAAACTCTTTTCATTATCTGAATCAGGCAGGAACCCAATAACTGTAGGCACATAATAAAGTTATAAGAAGTGAATAAGCCTGGTTCTAATTTGCACCCCACATCCACCCCAGTAGAGGAGAAAAAGCTCAAAACAGAAAAATATTCATGCGTCCTGAAGCTTTAGCATCCTAAACCTGGAAAAAACTTTGAAAGGAGATTTAGTACAATAATTTCCAAATGCTGGTTTACAAATTAGTGCTGATCCCTGACAAAACAGTCATTAGTCTAAGAAATACTGAGAAAAATATAGGCTATGTTGTAAGTTTTGCATACGGCTAAATTTACTGATTTAAAGAAACGATTCTTTATTCTGAGATTATATTTTGCCCAGTTTTTAAGTATCAATTATTATTCCCACAACTAGGGTGCCTGTAGGCTGCTGGTGGGGGACTCTGACGCCCAAGGAGATGGGAAGAACCCCAGAGTGAACCGGTAGGATGTAGGGGGACTGAGGGGGGGAGGAGGAGTGGAGGCCAGACAGGATTGGCGACCCTGAGATGAGGGAGATCAGGAGAGGCAGGTGGGAGGGACTCTCCGGGAGGAGCTAAGGGTGATGGCCTGGCCCACTCGGGGCGGGGAGCCTGCTGAGCTCCCAGGCTGGTCCCCTGCCATCCAAGGCACTCCCTTACCCACCTGGCCACATTGGTCCTGGGGCCATAGGAGGGAGGCCAGGAAGATCAGGAGAGTCAGGCAGGAGGGGCCCTCCCAGACCCCAGACCAGAGGAGCAGGAGAGGAGAAGAAGGCGTTTGCCCTGCCCACTCGAACCCAGGAAGACTGCTGGGCTCCCAGGTGAGGTCCGCTGCCCTCTGAAAACAGGGGTTGGGGGCATGCCTGGGCCCCTTCTGTTCCTTGAGCCTAAGCCCCACTGCCCACAGCCCACAGGGGTCCTAAGCATTGGCCCTGCCCACCACCCAAACCTCGCCCTTTTTTTTTTTCTTTTTTTTTTTCCTCCTCCTCTTTTTTACTATTGTGGTACTGATGTACCTTCCGGTTGTGATTCACCTATATTTTTATTTTTACATTCTTTCTATCATGTCTGTTAGTTTCCTAGTCTAATCTTACTTTTTGACTTTGGTATTGTTTTTTTTGCCACCCCACGTGGCTTGTGGGATCTTGGTTCGTGAGCCTGGGGTCGGGGGTAAGCTCCTGCGCTGGGAGCTCTGAGTCCGAACCACTGGACTAACAGAGAACCTCAGAACCCAGGGAATATTCATCGGAGTGAGGTCTCACAGAGGTTCTCATCTCAGCACCAAGACCCAGCTCTACCCAACAGCCTACAAACCCCAGTGTTGGAAGTCTCAGGCCAAACAACCAATAAAACACGAACATAATGCCACTCATAAAAAAAAATGAGATGGCAAAAAAATATGTCACAGATGAAGGAGCAAAGTTAAAACCTACAAGACCAAATAAATGAAGAGAAAATAGGCAATCTACCTGAAAAAGAATGCAGAATAATGATAGTAAAGATGATCCAGAATCTCAGAAACAGAATGGAAGCAAGGATTGAGAAAATACAAGAAAAATTTAACAAACATCTAGGAGAACTAAAGAACAAACAAACAGACATGAACAACACAATAACTGAAATGAAAAATACACTAGAAGGAATCAATAACAGGATAACTGAGGCAGAAGAATGAATAACTGAGCTGGAAGACACAATGGTGGAAATAACTGCTGAGGGGCAGAATAAAGAAAAAAGAATGAAAAGAATTGAAGACAATCTCAGAGATCTCTGGGACAACACTAAATGCACCAACATTAGAATTATAGGGGTCCCAGAAGAAGAAGAGAAAAAGAAAGGGTCTGAGAAAATACTTGAAGAGATTATAGTCGAAAACTTCCCTAACATGGGAAAGGAAATAGTCACCCAAGTCCAGGAAGCACAGAGAGTCCCATGAAAGATAAACCCTAGGAAAAACACACCAAGACACATATTAATCAGACTAACAAAGATTAAATTCAAAGAAAAAATATTAAAAGCAGCAAGGGAGGGCTTCCCTGGTGGCGCCGTGGTTGGGAGTCCGCCTGCCGATGCAGGGGACACGGGTTCGTGCCCCGGTCTGGGAAGATCCCACATGCCGCGGAGCAGCAAGGCCCGTGAGCCATGGCCGCTGGGCCTGCGCGTCCAGAACCTGTGCTCCGCAACAGGAGAGGCCACAACAGTGGGAGGCCCACGTACCGCAAAAAAAAAAAAAAAAAAAAAAAAAGCAGCAAGGGAAAAACAGAAAATAACATACAAAGGAATCCCCATATGGTTATCAGACGATTTTTCAGTGGAAACTCTGCAAGCCAGAAGGGAGTGGCAAGATATACTTAAAGTGATGAAAGAGAAAAACCTATAACCAAGATTACTCTACACAGTAAAGATTTCATTCAGATTCGATGGAGATGTCAAAAGCTTTTTGACAAGCAAAAGCTAAGAGAATTCAGCACCACCAAACCAGCTTTACAACAAATGCTAAAGAAACTTCTCTAGGCAGGAACCACAGGAGAAGAAAAAGACCCTCAAAAACAAACCCAAAACAATTAAGAAAATGGTAATAGGAACATACATATCAATAATAACCTTGAATAAATGGATTAAATGCCCCAACCAAAAGACACAGACTGGCTGAACGGATACAAAAACAAGACCCATATATATGCTGTCTACAAGAGACCCACTTCACACCTAGGGATGCATACAGAATGAAAGTGAAGGGATGGAAGAAGATATTCCATGCAAATGTAAATCAAAAGGAAGCTGGAGCAGCAATACTCATATCACATAAAATACACTTTAAAAAAAGACTGTTACAAGAGATAAGGAGGGACACTGCATAATGATCAAAGGATCAATCCAAGAAGAAGCTATAACGATTATAAATGTTTATGCACCCAACATTGGAGCACCTCAATATATAAGGCAAATGCTAACAACCATGAAAGGAGAAATCGACAGTAACACAATAATAGTAGGGGACTTTAATACCCCACTTAACAGCAGTGGACAGATCATCCAAACAAAATAAATAAGGAAACACAAACTTTAAATGACACAATAGATCAGATAGTTCTAACTGATATTTATAGAACATTCCACCCAAAAGTTGCAGATACACTTCCTTCCCAAGTGCACACAGAACATTCTCCAGGACAGATCACATCTTGGGTCACAAATCAAGCCTCAGAAAATTTAAGAGAATTGAAATAGTATCAAGCATCTTTTCTGACCACAACGCTATGAGACTGGAAATCAATTACAGGAAAAAAACTGTAAAAAACAAAAATACATGGAGGATAAACAGTGTGATACTAAATAACTAAGAGATCACTGAAGAAATCAAAGAAGAAATTAAAAAATACATAGAAACAAATGACAACAAAAACACAACGACCCAAAACCTATGGGATGCAGCAAAAGCAGTTCAAAGAGGGAAATTTATAACAATTCAATCTCACCTCAAGAAACAAGAAACATCTCAAATAAACAATCTAACCTTACACTTAAAACAACTAGAGAGGGCTTCCCTGGTGGCGCAGTGGTTAAGAATCCGCCTGCCAATGCGGGAGACACGGGTTTGAGCCCTGGTCCGGGAAGATCCCACATGCCGTGGAGCAACTAAGCCTGTGCGCCACAACTACTGAGCCTGTGTCCTAGAGCCTTCGAGCCACAGCTACTGAAGCCCACGCGTCTAAAGCCCATGCTCCCCAACAACAGAAGCCACCACAATGAGAAGCCCATGCACAGCAACGAAGACACAATGTGGCCATAAATAAATAAATTTTTTAAAAAAACTAGAGAAAGAAGAAAAAAGAAAACCCAAAGACAGTAGAAGGACAGAAGTCATAAAGATCAGAGCAGAAATAAATGAAATAAAAATGAAGAAAATAGCAAAGATCAATAAAACTAAAAGCTGGTTTTTTGAGAAGGTAAAGAAAACTGATAAAGCCTTAGCCAGACTCATCAAGAAAAAAAGGAGAGGACGCAAATCAATAAAATTAGAAATGAAAAAGGAGAAATCACAACTGACACTGCAGAAATAAAAAGGATTATAAGAGACTACTACAAACAACAATATGCCAATAAAATGGACAACCACAAAGAAATGGACAAATTTTTGGAAAGGTACAATTTTACAAGACTGAACGAGGAAGAATTAGAAAATATAAACAGACCTATCACAAGTAATAAAATTGAAACCGTAATTAAAAATCTTCCAAAAAACAAAAGTCCAGGACCAGATGGCTTCACAGGCGAATTCTATCACACATTTAGAGAACAGCTAACACCAATCCTTCTCAAACTCTTCCAAAAAATTGCAAAGGGAGAAACACTCCAAAGTTCATTTGACAAAGCCACCATCACCCTGATACCAAAACCAGAAAAAGATATCACAAAAAAGAAAATTATGGACCAATATCACTGATGAACATAGATGCAAAAATCCTGAACAAAATACTAGCAAACAGAATCCAACAGCACTTTCAAAGCATCATACACCATGATCAAGTGGGATTACCCCAGGGATGCAAGAATTCTTCAATATATGCTAATCAATCAATGTGATACACCACATTAACAAATTAAGGAATAAAACCATATGATCATATCAATAGATGCAGAAAAAGCTTTTGACAAAATTCAGTACCCATTTATGATAAAAATCTCTCCAGAAAATGGGCATAAGAGGGAAACTACCTCAACATAATAAAGTCCATATATGACAAACCCACAGCAAGCATCACACTCAATGGTGAAAAACTGAAAGCATTTCCACTAAGATCAGGAACAAGACAAGGATGTCCACTCTCGCCACTCTTATTCAACATAGTTTTGGAAGTCCTAGCCATGGCAATCAGAGAAGAAAAAGAAATAAAAGGTATACAAATTGGAAAAGAAGAAGTAAAACTGTCACTGCTTGCTGATGACATGATACTATACATAGGTAATCCTAAAGATGCCACCAGAAAACTACCAGAACTAATCAATGAATTTGGTAACGTTGCAGGATACAAAATTAATGCACAGAAATCTCTGGAATTCCTATACACCGACAAATGAAAAATCAGAAAGAGAAATTAAGGAAACACTCCCATTTACCATTGCAACAAAAGAAATAAAATATTTAGGAATAAACCTGCCTAAGGAGGCGGAAGACTTGTACTCAGAAAACTATAAAACACTGATGAAAGAAATCGAAGATGACATAAACAGGTGGAGGATTATACCATGTACTTGGATTGGAAGAATCAATATTGTGAAAATGACTATACTACCCAAAGCAACTTACAGATTCAATGCAATCCCTATCAAACTATGAATGGCATTCTTTACAGAATTAGAACAAAAAATTTTACAATTCATATGGAAACACAAAAGACCCCGAGTAGCCAAAGCAATCTTGAGAAAGAAAAATGGAGTTGCAGGAATCAGGCTCCCTGACTTCAAACTATACCACAAACCTACAGTAATCAAGACAGTATGGTACTGGCACAAAAACAGAAATGTAGATCAGTGGTACAGGATAGAATGCCCAGAGATAAACCCATGCACAGATGGTCACCTAATTTACGACAAGGGAGGCAACAACATACAATGGAGAAAGGACAGCCTCTTCAATAAGTGGTGCTGGGAAAACTGGACAGCTACATGTAAAAGAATGAAATTAGAACACTACCTAACACCATACACAAAAGTAAACTCCAAATGGATTAAAGACCTAAATATAAGACCAGACAATATAAAACTCTTAGAGGAAAACATAGGGAAAACACTCTTTGACATAAACCACAGCAAGATCTTTTTTGACCCACCTCCCTGAGTAAGAGAAATAAAAATTAAAATAAACAAATGGGACTTAATTAAACTTAAAAGCTTTTTCACAGCAAAGGAGACCATAAACAAGACAAAAAGACAGCCCTCAGAATGGGAGAAATTATTTGCAAATGAAACAACAGACAAAGGATTAATCTCAAAACATACAAACAGCTCACGGAGCTCAATAACAAAAAAAACAAACAATCCAGTTAAAAAATGGGCAGAAGACCTAAATAGATATTTCACCAAGGAAGACACTCAGATGGCCAACAGGCACATGCAAAGATGCTCAATATCACTAATTATTAGAGAAATGCAAATCAAAACTACAATGAGGTATCACCTCACACCAGTCAGAATGGCCATTATCAAAAAATCTAGAAACAATAAATGCTGGAAAGGGTGTGGTGAAAAGGGAACCCTCCTGCACTGTTGGTGAGAATGTAAATTGATAGAACCACAGTGGAAAACAGTATGGAGGTTCCTTAAACAACTAAAAATAGAAGTACCATATGACCCAGCAATCCCACTACTGGGCATATACCCTGAGAAAACCATAATTCAAAAAGGGACATGTACCACAATGTTCATCACAGCACTATTTACAACAGCCAGGACATGGAACTAACTTAAATGTCCATCGACAGATGAATGGATAAATAAGATGTGGCACATATATAAAATGCAATATCACTCAGCCATGAAAAGAAACGAAATTGAATTATTTGTAGTGAGGTGGATGGACCTAGAGTCTGTCATACAGAGTGAAGTAAGTCAGAAAGAGAAAAACAAATACTGTATTCTAATGCATACATATGGAATCTAAAAAAAAAAAATGGTACTGATGAACCTAGTTGCAGGGCAGGAATAAAGAAACAGACACAGAGAATGGACTTGAGGACACGGGGTGGGAGGGGGAAACGGGCAAAGTGAGAGTAGCATCGACATATATACACTACTGAATGTAAAATAGTTAGCTAGTAGGAAGCAGGTGTTAGCACAGGGAGATCAGCTCAGTGCTTTGTGATGACCTAGAGGGGTAGGATAGGGAGGATGGGAGGGAGGCTCAAGAGCGAGGGGATATGGGGACATGTGTATGCCTATGGCTGATTCACTTTGTTGTACAACAGAAACTAACACAGTATTGTGAAGCAATTATACTCCAATAAATATCTATTAAAAAGAAAAACCTAAATGATGAAAATATTCCTTTTTTAGGGAAGTAAGTATTTCTGTCTTGATATCCAGGTTTCTAAAGAGTATTAAATTAGGTACCAGGATGCTCCAATAACATGGAAAAAGAAAAAAGAGTCAAATTTGGGTTTGCTTTTGTGACATAATAAGAAATATAAGAGTAAGCTGGGACAAAGTGAGAGAGCGGCATGGACATATATAGAGTGGCTTGGACATATATACACTACCAAATGTAAAACCGATAGCTAGTGGGAAGCAGCCACATAGCACAGGGAGATCAGCTCGGTGCTTTGTGACCACCTAGAGGGGTGGGGTAGGGAGGGTGGGAGGGAGAGAGACACAAGAGGGAAGAGATATGGGGATATATGTATATGTATAGCTGATTCACTTTGTTATAAAGCAGAAACTAACACACCATTGTAAAGCAATTATACTCCAATAAAGATGTTAAAAAAAAGATTAAAAAAAAAAAAGAAAGAAATATATATTTGGTCTCTGTCCCTGGTTGCTGATACAGAGCTCAAAAACCCTTGGAATTTCCTGGGTGACAGGAGTGTCTTTTGTTCTAATGAGGCAATTCGTGGTAGGCTCCTGGCTAGCTTCAGGATTGGGGCTGGTCACCAAACAGATCAAGCCATAATTAGAGGCTTGGAACTTTCAGCCCTATGCCCAATCCTCCGGGGAGGGGAGAGAGATTGGAAATTGAGTTAATAATTGATCATGCCCACATGATGAAGACTCAATAAAAATCTCTATAACAGTGGAGTTCGGAAAGCTTCCGGGTTGGTGAACACATCTGTGTGCCAGGAGGGTGGCCCACCTCAGCTCCATGGGGACAGAAGCTCCTGTGCTAAGGACCCTTTTGGACCTTGCCCTCTCTCTCTTTTTAAAAAAAAATATTTATTTATTTATTTATTATTATTGGCTGCACTGGGTCTTCGTTGCTGCGCACAGGCTTTCTCTAGTTACGGTGAGCAGGGGCTACCATTTGTTGCAGTGGGCAGGCTTCTCATTGCTGTGGTTTCTCTTGTTGCAGAACACAGGCTCTAGGTGCATGGGCTTCAGTGGTTGCGGCAAGCGGGCTCAGTAGTTGTGGCTCATGGGCTCTAGAGCGCAGGCTCAATAGTTGTGGTACACAGGCTTAGTTGCTCTGCAGCATGTGGGATGTTCCTGGACCAGGGCTCAAACCCATGTTTCCTGCATTGGCAGGTGGATTCTTAACCACTGCACCACCAGGGAAGTCCCCGTATCTCTCTCTTCATCTGGCTATTCATCTGTGTCCTTCATTATATTCTTTATAATAAACTGGTAAATGTTAAGTATTTCCCTGAGTTCTGTGAGCCATTATAATTGTATTATTAATAGCAAATTACCAAACCTTAGGATGGGGTCATGGGAACTGTGATTTGTAGCCAAGTTGGACAGAAGAGAGGGTAACTTGGGCACCCACTTCTTGCAATTGGCGTCTGAAGTGGAGACCAGTCTTGTGGGACTAAGCCCTTAACCTGTGGGATCTGTGCTAACTCCAGGTAGTTAGTGTCAGACCTGAACTGTAGGATACTCACTTGGTGTCTGGAGAATTGAGGAACTGGTTGGTTGGGAACAACACATTTGGTGTCAGAAATGTTGTGAGTAGAGAAAGTTTTCCTTTAGCTTTTTAATGTAATAATAGAACAATCAATTATATCATCTAATTCCCAGCTCAAAAGTGGAGAAAATAGAAAGTATTCTTAAACAATTCTTACTGAGTAGTGGTAAAGGTGAAGGTTAGGTCCTAAAGACCTACTTAAAATATTTTCATCTGAATTTGTCTAAGGAGAAATTTAGCTATGGTACCAGACTCAAGGTGATCTCTTAACTAACTAACTAGTTATGATCTCATAAGTAGTGCTAGGAAACTCTGATTCTGTAAAACTGATGCCTGGGTGTGCTCTCAAGTTAAACAGGTAAACAGTAATGGATTATCAGAAGATCCAGACTGGCTATATAAAAAAAAAAATGACTCTGAATGGAAATTTCCACTCTATAGACAGGTGAAAAGGGAAGAAACAAGGGTCTCTCAATCCACCCTTTTCCACTGGATTCCAATCAGGAGAGGGAAGAAAAAGGCAGTTCTCCTTTCAGGGGTGGCTGTGGCTCACTATGGGGACAAGGACACAGGTGGTAATGGGGAATATTCATTGGTATGAGCTCTCCTGAAGGCTGCCATTTTGACACCAAGACCTGGCCCCACCCAACAGCCTATAGGCTCCAGTGCTGGGACATCTCAGGCCAAACAACCAACAGGGTGGGAATGCAGCCCCACCCATCAGCAGACAGGCTGCCTAAGTCTTCCTGAACCCACAGCCACGTCTAAACACACCCCTTGAAATGGCCGTGTCCACCAAAGAGACAAGATCCAGCTCCACCCACCAGTGGGCAAGCACCAGTCCCTCCCACCAGGAAGCCTGCACAAGCCTCTTAGACCAGCTTCACCCACCAGAGGGCAGACACCAAAAGCAAGAGGAACTACAATCTTGCAACCTGCAGAACAGAGGCAGCAAACACAGAAAGTCAGACAAAATGAGACAGCAGAGGAATATGTTCCAGACAAAGGAACAAGATAAATCCCCAGAAGAAAAACTAAGTGAAGTGGAGATAGGAAATCTACCTGAAAAAGAATTCAGAGTAATGACAGTAAAGATGATCCAAGATATCGGAAAAAGAATGGAGGCACAGATGGAGAAGATAGAAGAAATGTTTAACAAAGAGCTACAAGATATACTGAACAAACACAGTTGAACAATACAATAACTGAAATGAAAAATACAGTAGAAGGAATCAATAGCAGAATAAATGAGTCAAAAGAACAGGTAAGTGAGTTGGAAGACAGAATGGTGGAAACACTGACATGGAACAGACTAAAGAAAAAAGAATGAAAAGAAATGAGGACAGTTTGAGAGACCAACATTAAACACACCAACATCTGCAGTATAGGGGCCCCAGAGAAGATAGAGAGAAAGGGCCTGAGAAAATATTGTAAGAGATAATAGCTGAAAACTTCCCTAACGTGGGAAACGAAACACTCACTCAAGTCCAGGAAGCACAGAGAGTCCCATACAGGATAAACCCAAGGAGGAACATGCTGAGACACACAGTAATCAAACTAACCAAAAATTAAAGAAAAAGAGAAAATATTAAAAGCAACAAGGGAAAAGCAACAAATAACATACAAGGGGATCCCCATAAGGTTATAAGTTGATTTTTCAGCAGAAACTCTGCAGGCCAGAAGGGAGTGGCATGATATATTTAAAGTGATGAAAAGGAAAAACCTACAACCAAGAATACTCTACCCAGCAAGGCTCTCATTCAGATTCAAGGGAGAAGTCAAAAGCTTTACAGACAAGCAAAAGCTAAGAGAATTCAGCACCACCAAAACAGCTTTACAACAAATGCTAAAGGAACTTACCTAGGTGGAAAAGAAAAAGCCACAACTAGAAATAAGAAAACTACAAATGGGAAATCTCACCAGTAAATGGAAACATAAAGTTAGGAAATCATCCATAAACAAAGCCAGCAATCGTGAGAAGAGGAGAGTACAAATGCAGGATATTGGAAATTTATTTGAAATAAAGAGACCAGCAACTTAGAACAATCTTTTATATACATAGACTACTATATCAAAAGTTCCTAGTAAGCTCAAACCAAAAATCTACAATAGATGTACACACTAAAAAGAAAGAGGAATCCAAACACAACATTAAAGATAGTCATCAAGTCACAAGAGAAGAGAACAATAGAGGAAGGGAAGGAAAAAGACCTACAAAAACAAGTCCAAAACAGTTAATGAAATGGCAATAAGAACATACATATTGGTAATTATCTTAAATGTAAGTGGATTAAATGCTCCAACCAAAAGATACAGACTGGCTGAATGGATACAAAAAACAAGACCCGTATACATGTTGTCTACAAGAGACCCACTTCAGATCCAGGGACACATAGAGACAGAAAGTGAGGGGATAGAAAAAGGTATTCCATGCAAATGGAAAGCAAAAGAAAGGTGGAGTAGCAATACTCATATCAGACAAAATAGACTTTAAAATAAAGACTGTTACAAGAGACAAAGAAGGACACTACATAATGATCAAGGGATCAATCCAAGAAGAAGATATAACAATTGTAAATATATATGCACCCACCAAATGAGCCAAAAAAGGAGAAATTGACACTAACACAATAATAGTGAGGGACTGAAATACCCCACTTACATCAAAGAACATATCATCCACACAGAAAATAAATAAGCTAACACAGGACTTTAATGACACACTAGACCAGACAGACTTAAATGATATTAATAGAGCATTCCATCCAAAAGCAGCAGAATACACATTCTTTTCAACTGCACATGGAACATTCTCCGGGACAGATCACATGCTAGGCCATAAAGCAAGCCTCAGTAAATTTAAGAAAACTGAAATCATATCAAGCATCTTTTCCAACCACAATGCTATGAGATTAGAAATCAACTAGAAGAAAAAAAAAAACTGTAGAAAACACAAACATGTAGAGGCTAAAAATATGCTACTAAACAATCAATGGATCACTGAAAAAATCAAAGAGGAAATAAAAAAAATACCTAGAGGGCTTCCCTGGTGGCGCAGTGGTTGAGAGTCCGCCTGCCGATGCAGGGGATACGGGTTCATGCCCCGGTCCGGGAAGATCCCACATGCCGCGGAGCGGCTGGGCCCGTGAGCCATGGCTGCTGAGCCTGCGCGTCCGGAGCCTGTGCTCCGCAACGGGAGAGGCCACAACAGTGAGAAGCCTGCGTACCGCAAAACAAAAACAAAAACAAAAAAAACCCTAGAGATAAATGAAAATGAAAGCATGATGATCCAAAACCTATGCAATGGAGCCAGCCCTTCTCTGGCTGGAAGCAGCATTTCTCTGGGCGCCAAGGTGAGAGTGGAAGTGGTGTTGTGCAGGGAGTGGGGGGCAAGGCACCACGGGTCGGCAGGCAAGGCGCGAGGTTCACGGTGCTGGGCTGGATGTCAAGGATGCATTCCAAGACAGTTCTAAAAATATGTCACCAGCTCCAACCTTATAGTTGACCTAGCCATGGAAAACCTCATTGGAACCTCACGAGATCAGACCATACTGAAACTCTTAAAAACCCTTCCCATCAAAAAGTATCGGGGGGCTTCCCTGGTGACACAGTGTTTGAGAGTCCATCTGCTGATGCAGGGGACACGGGTTCGTGCCCCGGTCCGGGAGGATCCCCTGGGCCCGTGAGCCATGGCTGCTGGGCCTGCGCGTCCGGAGCCTGTGCTCCGCAGTGGGAGGGGCCACAACAGTGAGAGGCCCGCATACCGCAAAAAAAAAAAAAAAAAAAAGTATCAGGAAAGAAAATCAGGAATGATATATACCTACGACTTCAAGAAAGTTCCTGTATAAGCTAACAGTTTAGCAGATCAGCTAGCTTCTTTGATCATCAAGCAGACGTAGTCAACCCAGTAACACAAAAGAGGAAAACGTCTCTATATCAGTGTTTTTCACATTATGCATGTGACCCATTTAGTAGGTCATGAAATCAATTTTGTGAGTCACAATGAACATTTTTAAAAACAAAATAAAAAATATCAGAGTGCTTTGCATGAATCCTTTGCCAGAATTTTACACCTTGCAAGGAAATACTAAGGTCAGTTTCAATATGTGGAAAGATATTTGATGGAGGGGATATGAGGAATAGAATGTACATTGATTGCCTAAGAAATGGTTTTTCAATCATTTGTCTGCTGATGTCTTATTTGGTTTTCATAATAACAGGTTGATGTGCAATCTAGTTTATATATTACCATGACTTGCAACTGGATATAAAGTCTGAGATGTTCCACTGAGATGCAGCTGCAAACTGCATTTTTTGGAAAGATGTTATCTAGGCTATAAAATATATATATATATATATATACATGAATGGCAATTATAGTTAATGGCAAATATTATAACTGCCTCTTTTCAAAACTGCTTTTAAAATGGATTTCTTTTTTAAAAGAAAGAGGAATAATGACGTGAAATATGCAGAAACATGTTCAAGTTCTACAGCTGGATCTCCAAGTATGAATAGTGACAATATTGAGAAAAATGTTGACTCTAATCTGCAAACATCAACTTCGTTTGAGCCACATTTCAAAAAGAAAAACGTAACTGCAAGACATTATAATGAAGATTATTTAAAATATGGTTTTATCAAAAGTGAAAAACCCTTTGAAAATGACAGTCTTCAGTGTGTTATTTGTAATAATATTCTTGCAAATGAAAGCTTAAAACCTTCAAAATTAAAAAGGTACTTAGAAACACAGCATGCTGAACTTATTGATAAGCCTCTTGAATACTTTCAAAGAAAGAAAATAGATGTAAAGTCATCAACACAATTTCTTAGTTGCTCTACTACTGTTAGTGAGAAAACATTATTATCATCATATTTAGTTGCATATCATGTGGCAAAAGAGAACATGGCTCACACAGATGCTGAAAAAATTATTCTTCCAGCATGTTTGGATATGGTGCATACAATTTTTTACGATAAATCTGCTGATAAATTAAAAACTATTCCTAGTGATAACACAGTATCTCTTCAAATTTGTACGGTTGCCGAACATTTAGAGGCAATGCTTATTACTCAGTTACAGTCGGCAATAGACTTTGCAATCCAGCTTGATGAAATCACAGATACTGGAAGCTGCACAGCACTTTTAGTCTATGTCAGATATGCGTGGCAAGGCGATTTTATGGAGGATTTTTTGTGTTGTTTAAACTTAACCTCACACCTAAGTGGATTATATATTTTCACAGAATTAGAAAGGTGCATTGTTGGTCAGTATAAATTAAACTGGAAAAACTTCAAAGGAATTACAAGTGATGGAACAGCAAACATAACTGGAAAACAGAGCAGAGTAATTAAAAAATTGCTACAAGTTACTAGTGCTGCGTGGAGTCACTGTTTTATACATCGTGAAGCGTTAGCGTCCAGAGAGATTCCACAGAAGCTCATGGAAGTACTGAAAAATGCAGTGAAAGTTGTTAACTTTATTAAAGGAAGCTCACTAAATAGCCGAATGCTTGAAACATTTTATTCGGAGATTGGAGCTAATTATACCCACTTACTGTATCATACCAAAGTTCGTTGGTTGTCACAAGGGAAAATACTAAGCAGCGTTTACGAACTCAGGAATGAGATCCATGTTTTTCCCATTGAAAAGAAATCTCATTTGGCAACTATTTTTGAGGATGATATTTGGGTAACGAAACTGCCATATTTAACTGATATTTTTGGAATCTTTAATGAACTACGTTTAAAGCTACAGGGGAAAAACAGTGATATATTCCAACATGCCGAACGTATCCAAGGACTCCAGAAGGCATTATTGTTGTGGCAAGTGAGGCTTAAAAGCAACCGTCCTAGCTACTACATGTTTCCAAGGTTTTTGCAGCACATTGAAGAGAATGTTGTTAATGAAAACATTTTGGAAGAAATAAAACTAGAGATATTGTTGCATCTCACTTCTCTATGTCAAACTTTTAACCATTTATTCCCAGAAGAGAAATTTGAAACATTAAGACAGAATTGTTGCATAAAAGATCCGTTTGCTTTTTGAAACCCAGAATCAATAATTGAGTTAAACTTGGTGCCTGAAGAAGAAAATGAATTATTGCAGCTCAGTTCTTCATATACATTGAAGAATGATTATAAAACACTAAGTTTATCAGCATTTTGGATTAAGATAAAGGAAGACTTTCCCTTTGATAAGTCGAAAGAGTATCCTGCTATTATTACCATTCACAACAACTAGTTTGTGTGAACTAGGATTTTCAGTCTTAACCCAGTTAAAAATAAAGGAAAGGAATGGATTAAATGATGCAGCAGATATGCTAGTAGCATTATTCTCCTGTGTTCCAGACTGGAATGAACTTACGAACAGGCAAGCTCGCCTACCACGTTAAATAAATCTTTTTTTTTAATTGGAGTATAGTTGCTTTACAGTATTGTGTAAATAAATCTTACCTGGGTTTTTTGTTTTTGCAAAAAAAAAAAAAACCTATGTGACACATCAAAAGCAGTTCTAAGATGGAAGTTTATAGCAATACGATCTTACCTCAGTAAACCAGAAAAATCTCAAATAAACAAGCTAACTTACACCTAAAGCAACTAGAGGAAGAAGAACAAAGAAAACCCAAAGTTAGTAGAAGGAAAAAATCCTAAAGAGCAGAGCAGAAATAAATGAAATAGAGATGAAGAAAACAGTACAAACGATCAATGAAACTGAAAGCTTGTTCTTTGAAAAGATAAATAAAATTGATAAACTGTTAGCCAGACTCATTAAGAAAAAAAGAGAGAGGGCTCAAATCTATAAAATTAGACATGAGAAAGGAGAAGTTACAATGGACACCACAGAAATGATCCTTTGATCATAAGAGACTACTACAAGCAACTCTATGCCAATAAAATAGACAACCTAGAAGAAATGGACAAATTCTTAGAAAGGTACAATCTCCCAAGACTCAACAGGAAGGTACAGAAAATATGAACAGACCAATCACAAGTACTGAAATTAAAACTGTGATTTAAATACTCCCAACAAACAAAAGTCCAGGACCAGATGGTCTCACAGGCGAATTCTATGAAACATTTAGAGAACAGTTAACACGTATCCTTCTGAAACTATTTTTTAAAATTGCAGAGGAAGGAACACCCCAAACTCATTCTATGAGGCCACCATCACCCTGATACCAAAACCATACTAAGATACCACAAAAAAAGAAAATCGTAGACCAATATCACTGATGAACATAGATGTAAAAATCGTCAACTAAGTACTAGCAATCCGAATCCAACAATACAATAAAAGGATCATACACCATGATCAAGTGGGATTTATCCCAGGGATGCAAGGATTTTTCAGTATTCTCAAATTAATCAATGTGATACACCACATTAACAAGTTGAAGAATAAAAAACATATGATCATCTCAACAGATGCAGGAAAAGCTTCTGACAAAATTCAACATCAATTTACGTTAAAAACTCTCCAGAAAGTGGGCATAGAGGGAGCATAACTCAACATAACAAAGGCCATATGTGAAAAACCCGGAGCTAACATCATACACAACAGTGAAAAGCTGAAAGCATTTCCTCTAAGATCAGGAACAAGACAAGGATGTCCACTCTCGCCACTTCTTTCAACATAGTTTTGGAAGTCCTAGTCATGGCAATCAGAGAAGGAAAAGAAAGAAAAGGAATCCAAGTTGGAAAAGAAGAAGTAAAACTGTCACTATTTGCAGATGACATGATACTATACATAGAAAATCCTAAAGATGCTACGAGAAAACTACTAGAGCTCATCAATGAATTCAATAAAGTTGCAGGATACAAAATTAATACACAGAAATCTGTTGCATTTCTATACACTAACAGTGAAAGGTCAGAAAGATAAATTAAGGAAACAATCCCATTTACCATCAAATCAAAAAGAATAAAATACCTAGGAATAAACCTACTATGGAGGCAAAAGACCTGTCTCTGAAAACTATAAGATGCTGATGAAAGAAATCAATGATGACACAAACAGATGGAAAGATATACCATGCTCTTGGACTGGAGGAATCAATATTGTGAAAATGACTATACTACCCATATCAATCTACAGATTCAATGCAATCCCTGTCAAATTACCAATGGCATGTTTTGCAGATCTAGAACAAAAAAATCTTAAAATTTGTATGGAAACACAAAAGACCCTAAGGAGCCAAAGCAATCTTGAGAAAGAAAAACGGGGCTGGAGGAATCAGGTTCCCTGACTTCAGACTATACTATAAAGCTACAGTAACCAAAATAGTATGGTATTGCACAAAGACAGACTTATAGATCAATGGAACAGAATAGAAAGCCTGGAAATAAACCCACACGCCTATGGTCAATTAATCTATGACAAAGGAGGCAAGAATATACAATGGAGGAAAGATAGTCTCTTCAATAAGTGGTGCTGGGAAAACTGGGCAGCTACTGTAAGGGAATGAAATTAGAACATTTTCTAACACCATACACAAAAATAAACTCAAAATGGTTTAAAGACCTAAAGGTAAGACCAGATACTATAAAACTCCTAGAGGAAAACATAGGCAGCACACTTTTTGACATAAATTGCAGCAAAATCTTTTTCAATTCGTCTCCTAGAGTAACGGAAATAAAAACAAAAATAAACAAATGGTGCCTAATTAAACTTAAAATCCTTTCCACAGCAAAGGAAATCATAAAACGAAAAGGCGACACAAAGAATGGGAGAAAATATTTGCAAATGAAGTGACTGACAAGAGATTAACCTCCAAAAGATGTATGCATCTCTATGTTCACTGCAGCACTATTGACAGTAGCCAAGACATGGAAGCAACCTAAATGTCCATTGACAGAGGAATGGATAAAGAAGATGTGGTACATATATACAATGGAATATTACTCAGCCATAAAAAGAATGAAATAATGCCATTTGCATCAACATGGATGGACCTAGAGATTATCACACTAAGTGAAATAAGCCAGACAGAGAAAGACAAATATATGATATCAGTTATATGTGAAATGTAAAAAATAAAAAATGATACAAATGAACTTATTTGCAAAACAGAAACAGACTCAGAGACTTAGAAAATAAACTTATGATTACTAAAGGGGAAAGATGGGGGGAGAGAAAAATTAGGAGGTTAGGATTAACATATACACACTACTATATATAAAGGGAACTCTACTCAATACTCCGTAATAACCTATATGGGAAAATATTTTTTAATTGGGGTATAGTTGTTTTACAATGTTGTCTTAGTTTCTGCTGTACAACGAAGTAAATCAGCTATATGTATACATATATCCCCTCCCACTTGGACCTCCCTCTCACCCACCCCTATGCCACCCATCTAGGTCTCCACAAGGCACCAAGCTGAGCTCCCTGTGTTATAGAGCAGGTTCCCACTAGCTATCTATTTTACACATGGTAGTGTATAAACATCAATCCCAATCTCCCAATTCATCCCACCCCCATTCCCACCTGCCGTGTCCACACATCCACTCTCTACATCCGTCTCTATTCCTGCCCTGCAAATAGGTTCATCTGTACCATTCTTCTAGATTCCACATATATGCATTAACATATGATATTTGTTTTTCTCTTTCTGACTTCACTCTGTATGACAGACAGGAAAAGAATTTGAAAAAGAATAGATATGTGTATATGTATAACTGAATCACTTTGCTGTATACCTGAAACTAACATGACATTGTAAATCACTTATACTCCAATATAAAATTAAAATTTTTTTTTTTTTTTTTTGCGGTACGCGGGCCTCTCACTGCTGTGGCCTCTCCCGTTGCGGAGCACAGGCTCCGGACGCGCAGGCTCAGCGGCCATGGTTCACGGGCCCAGCCGCTCCGCGGCATGTGGGATCTTCCCGGACCAGGGCACGAACCCGCGTCCCCTGCAACGGCAGGTGGACTCTCAACCACTGCGCCACCAGGGAAGCCCTAAAATTAAAATTTAAAAAAAAGAAAGAAAATGGCTCTGCCTGTTTACCTAGGGCTGGTGGAAAACTATACTTAAGCCAGACTTGGAAAGTTTCAGGCTTCAGTGCTATTCAGTTTAAAAAGAGACTTCAGAGACAAGAGAGGTCTCACTGGGTAGTTAGAACCTTAACTCTTAAAAGAGGTGTTGAGGGAGTTCTCTGGTGTCCTAGTGGTTAGGATTCCTGGCTTTCACTGCTGTGGCCCAGATTCAATCCCTGATCAGGGAACTGAGATCCCGCAAGCCGTGTGGCACGGCAAAAAAAAAAAAGAAAAGAGGTGTTGAACTATATACAATGCAGTTCTGGTTTGATATTGACCAAGATTTCCTAATCTCTGATTCAGTGTACTTTCTACTATTTCTTTTCTAATGGATTGTACAGCTGGAGCATATTTTATCTTCTCATCGGCTCTCCTGGGCCTGTTAGCTTTTGGTAAATGATTGATTTCTTCTGTTCCAGTTCAGTGAAGTGGCATAAGGGTGCTGTGGCTGTATTGAGTTAATTCTCTCTGACCAGCTCTGGCTTTCCTATAACTAGCCAAACATCTGGAACAGAACATCTAGGCAATTTCTGACCAATTTTGGGAGGAGGCACTAATGCCTCGACAGATCAGCACAGTCAACCTATCTTGTCAAGGGAAGTTTCTGCCTTATCAAACATATTTCTCCATAGGAAAGTATCAAAAATGAGGTTCTGAAACCTTGCCAAGTGGAGAGATAAACTGAATCCACTTTCAGGACTAGGAAGAAGCAACTCTTGGTATAGGATACAAGATTAACATACAGAAATCTGTTGCATTTCTTTACACTAACAATGAAGTATCGGGAATTCCCTGGCAGTCCAGTGGTTAGGACTCTGCACTTTCACTGCTGAGGGCCTGTGTTCAATCCCTGGTTGGGGAACTAAGATGCCAGAAGCAACACGTGGACATAAATAAATAAATAAATAAGTAAATAAAGTGTTCATCTGTTTTAAAAAAAAGCAATGACGTATCAGAAAGAGAAAGTAAGAAAACAATCCCGTTTAAAGTCACATCAAAAAAAATAATAAAATACTTAGGAATAAACCTGACCAAGGAGGTGAAAGACTTATATACTGAGAATTATAAAACACTGATAAAGGAAATTGAAGATGATTCACAGAAATAGAAAGATATCCCATGTGCTTCGATTGGAAGAACTAATATTGTTCAAATGGCCATACTACCCAAAGCAATCTACAGATTTAATGCAATCCCTATCAAATTACCCATGACATTTTTTACAGAACTACAACAAATAATCCTAAAATTTCTATAGAACCACAGGAGACCCAGAATTGCCAAAGGAATCCTGAGGAAAAAGAACAAAGCTGGGGGTATAACCCTTCCAGACTTCAGAAAATACTACAAAGCTATAGCAAACAAACAGTGTGGTAGTGGCACAAAAACAGATGTATGGATCAATGGAACAGAATAGAGAGCCCAGAAATAAACCAACACACCTACAGTCAATTAATCTTCAACAAAGGAGGCAAGAATATACAATGCAGTGTATAATTCAGTCCGTGGTGTTGGGAAAGCTAGACAGCCCACATGTAAATCAGTGAAGTCAGAACACTCCCTTACCCCCTACACAAAAATAAACTCAAAATGTCTTAAAGACTGAAATATCAGATATGACACTTTAAAACTCCTAGAAGAGAACATAGGCAAAACATTCTCTGACATAAATCGTAACAATGTTTTCTTAGGTCAGTCTCCCAAGGCAAAAAAAATAAAAACAAAGAATAAACAAATGGGACCTAATCAAACTTAAAACCTTTTGCACAGCAAAGGAAACCATAAACATAATGAAAATACAACCCACAGAATGGGAGAAAATATTTTCAAATGATGCGACTGATAAGGGATTAATCCAAAATATACAAACAGCTCATAGAACTCAAAAGCAAAATACCAAATAACTCATTCAAAAAATGGGCAGAAGACCTAAATAGACATTTCTCCAAAGAAGACACACAGATGGCCAACAGGCACATGGAAATGTGCTCAACACTGCTAATTATTAGAGAAAAGCAAATCAAAACTACAATGAGGTACCACCTCACACAGATCAGAATGGCCATCATTAAAAAGTCAACAAATAACAAATACTGGAGAGGGTATGGAGAAAAGTGAACCCTCCTACACTGTTGGTGGGAATATACACTGGTGCAGCCACTATGGAAAACAGTATGGTGGTTCCTTAAAAAACTAAAAACAGAGTTGCCATATCATCCAGCAATCCCACTCCTGGGCATATATCTGGACAAAACTCTAATTTAAAAATATACATGCAGGGCTTCCCTGGTGGCACAGTGGTTGAGAGTCTGCCTGCCAATGCAGGGGACACGAGTTCGTGCCCCGGTCCAGGAAGATCCCACATGCCACAGAGTGGCTGGGCCCGTGAGCCATGGGCGCTAAGCCTGCACGTCTGGAGCCTGTGCTCCACAACAGGAGAGGCCACAACAGTGAGAGGCCCACGTACCGCAAAAAAAAAAAATATATATATATATATATACATGCACCCAAATGTTCACAGCAACACTATTTACAATAGCCAAGACATGGAAGCAACCTAACTATCCATTGACAGATGAATGGATAAAGAAGATGTGGTATATATACACAATGGAATACTACTCAGTCATAAAAAAGAATAAAATAATGCCATTGGCAGCAACGTGGATAGACGTAGAGATTATCTTACTAAATGAAGTAAGTCAGAAGGAGAAAAACAAATACCATATGATACCAAATTTGTGTGGAATCTAAAATGACACAAATGAACTTATTTATGAAAGAGAAATAGACTCACACACATAGAAAACAAACTTATGGCTACCAAAGGGGAAAGGGGGTGGGGGAGGGATAAATTAGGAGTTTGGGAATAGAAGATACAAACTACTGTATATAAAATAGATAAACAACAAGGTCCTACTATATAGCACAGGGAAGTATATTCAATATCCTGTAATAAACCATAATGGAAAAGAATGTGAAAAAGAATAGGTATATACATGTATAACTGAATCACTTTGCTGTACAGCAGAAATTAACACAACACTGTCAATCAACTTCAATTTTTAAAAAAGAGAGAACATTGGACAACAACAACAAAAAAGAAAAAAGCCACATAAAATAGTATTTTTTTTCCCTCCAAACTGGCAGAATTAATCAGGAAGAAATGCAACGGGGAATATTAAAAGTTTTACTTTAATCTGGAAGAAACTGGACATTTTTTTCTTTTCTAAAGAATAATTTAGACATTCATTAAGAATTATTTATATAGTATATTCTCCTGAATCTGCCAAGTTAACCCTGAATATCAAAAGGCTGAAGTTTTTTAGCATAATCTCAGTCCCTGAGCTTTATTTATGACATCTGTACCAAGCACCTGTGATTTAAAAAACACTTGATATTACAATAATAACACAATGAATCCTGGCCTAATAAACATCACATAGGTGGTTAAAAAATACACTTTATAGGGTTTCCCTGGTGGCGCAGTGGTTGAGAGTCCGCCTGCTGATGCAGGGGACACAGGTTTGTGCCCTGGTCTGGGAAGATCCCACATGCCGCAGAGCGGCTGGGCCCGTGAGCCATGGCCACTGAGCCTGCACGTCCAGAGCCTGTGCTCTGCAACAGGAGAGGCCACAACAGTGAGAGGCCCGTGTACCGCGAAAAAAAAAAAAAAGAATCTGCCTGCCAATGCAGGGGACACGGGTTTGAGCCCTGGTCCGGGAAGATCCCACATGCCACGGAGCAACTAAGCCCGTGTGCCACAACTACTGAGCCTGAATACCACAACTACTGAAGCCCGTGCGCCTAGAGCCTGTCTCCGCAACAAGAGAAGCCATAGCAATGAGAAGCCTGCACACCGCAACGAAGAGTAGCCCCCACTTGACACAGCTAGAGAAATCTTGCGCGCAGCAACGAAGACCCAATGCCAAAATAAATAAATAAATAATTTAAAAAAACCCACACACGGGGGCTTCCCTGGTGGCGCACTGGTTGAGAATCTGCCTGCCAATGCAGGAGAAACGGGTTCGAGCCCTGGTCTGGGAAGATCCCACATGCCGCGGAGCAACTAGGCCCGTGAGCCACAACTACTGAGCCTGCGCGTCTGGAGCTTGTGCTCCGCAACAAGAAAGGCCATGACAGTGAGAGGCCCGCACACCACAATGAAGAGTGGCCCCCGCTCGTTGCAACTAGAGAAAACCCACGCACAGAAGCAAAGACCCAACACAGCCAAAAATAAATTAATTAATTAATTAAAAAACAAAACCCACACACGTGTTTAAAAAAATAAATAAATTTATATAAGATAGGTAACATATTAGTACATGGATTTCATACCACTAACTACATATTAGTATTTTCCTACTACATTGAAACAAATTTCTCCTCTAGTAACAAATCCCAGAGGAAGCATCCAGCAGTGAGTACAGACTGCATATTAACCTCTACTTTTTTCACATCCCAAGTCTCAGAAACATTATATACTGATGGTACTATGAGGGTGAATCCATTGATAAAATCTATGAAAGATATATAACTCATATATAATCATACGTAGTATTTCCAAAAGTTAATGTTTATTAATGTAATAAAAAACATGCAATAATCTCAAAAGATGTAGAAATATATTCCATTACATGGAAATATGGTCACACTATGTTGAATAATAAAAGCAGATTACCAAAAGTATTAATGT
This sequence comes from Lagenorhynchus albirostris, assembly GCF_949774975.1. Lineage (NCBI taxonomy): Eukaryota > Metazoa > Chordata > Mammalia > Artiodactyla > Delphinidae > Lagenorhynchus > Lagenorhynchus albirostris. Next base: position 72,600,561 of record NC_083108.1, read on the forward strand.
GTCATTTGTTCTAAAATGCATATACCTAAAGAGAAGAAGGCTGGAAATATATAATATACATAAAATATTAAAGAATGATTATATCTGGGTGATTTTAATTATCTTTCTGCTTCTCTGAATTTCCCAAATTTTCTGTAATAAATAAGTAGTTTTTTAATGGGGAAAAACAATAAAAGCTATGTTTCAAAGTGTAACAATAAACAAAAGGGTCCTGCTTCCCAGGATGGATTATCTTTGCTTCTTATTTAAATAAGCGTGTGCCTTTCGTACAAGGTACTATGACAATCTAGTAGCACTCACCTGTCCAACTGCTTGCAAGTTATAGCAGACGATGTCCTTATTGGCTGCTGAAGTTCCATAGAGAAGTGCCTCAATGAGCCAGTATATCCCCAGGAGGAGGTCAGAGAAGCTCAGATAAACGAGTGGCCTTATCTGTAAAGGAATAAAATTCATAATTTCAAAAATGATATAGACAGGAGAATGTAACAATTAATTACTTTTATGTTTTACCCTTCTAGTAGAAATCTGGGCATAATTTTTCTGGGGCCTCTGCTATTGGTTGACTGGGGAATATAAAGGAATACTCCAGGTAGGAAGTAATCTGTAATCACAACTATCCCAACTGTTCTGGAACCAGACTATTCATGGAAGTATTAGCATTGGAAATTCTTCCTCAAGGAAAGAGTGAAAAGATGAGAAATTCTGTGATGTAGACATACCACAAATGGGAAATTTTAAGTGCTCTAGCTGCACAGTCAACATCTTCTAACAATAAGAAATGAGGGGCTTCCCTGGTGGCGCAGTGGTTGAGAGTCCACCTGCCGATGCAGGGGACACGGGTTCGTGCCCCAGTCTGGGAAGATCCCACATGCCGCGGAGCAGCTAGGCCCGTGAGCCATGGCCGCTGAGCCTGCGCATCCGGAGCCTGTGCTCTGCAGTGGGAGAGGCCACAACAGTGAGAGGCCCGCGTACCGCAAAAAAAAAAAAAGAAAAGAAAAGAAATGAGATTATCACCTGAGTGTTTTAGGATATGGTTGAGAACTCAAAGAAAATGAAAACAGGTTTTTTTTAAATCTTCATAGAGTTTAATTTGCATTTTTCTTTTTTCTTTATTGAAGTATAATTGCCAAATAAAACTGCAAGATAAAGTATATGTGATGATTTGATGTACATATACATTGTGAAAGGATTTCCCTCAAGTTAATGAACACATCTATCACCTCACATATTTACCTTTTTGCATATGTGTGTGAGAACATGTACGTTCTATTCTCTGAGCAAATTTCAATTGTACAATAGTGTTATCAACTATTATCACCATGTTATGTACTAGATCCTAAGACCTTATTCATTTTACAGGTTTTCATATCAATGAAAGTCAAGGTGGAGAAAAATATCAGCATGAATTGTATATGTTGTCTTTCAATTTCTATCTACATTGCTGAAGTCTGTCTTTCTCATTTTCTAGTATCCTTCTCCTTTTGGCCTCCCCAATCCCACTTTCCTGAAAATAGTTTTGGCCCCTCTGTAGAGAAAATTATAATATGTTTATTGAAAGATACCAAAGATCTAAGGTGAAGAAATATACCATGCTCATGGACTGTAAGATCCAATGTTATGAAAATGTCAGTTCTCCTTAAAGTGATACACAGATTAAATGCAATCTCAATTATGTATCAACATATCTTCTTGTGGAATTTGACAAAGTTGGCTCTAAATCTGATATTGAAATACAAAATATCAAGTTAACTATGACACTCGAAGAAAAAGGAGAAGGAGGACTTGTCCTACACATACCAAAACAATATAAAGCTGGACACAATATAAAGCAGATGCAGTGGACTAGCCCAGAGATGGACAAATAGACCAATGGAACAGAACAGAGAGCCCAAAACAAGCCTAAGCGTATATATATAAACGTTTTTTGAAAAATAAGTTTATTTATTTATTTATTTTTGGCTGCACGTGGGCTTTCTCTAGTTGCAGCAAGTAGGGGCTACTCTTCATCACAGTACGTGTGCTTCTCATTGTGGTGGCTTTTCTTGTTGTGGAGCATGGGCTCTAGGCGGGTGGGCTTCAGTGGCTGTGGCACGTGGGCTCAGTAGTTGTGGCTCACGGGCTCTAGAGCGCAGGCTCAGTAGTTGTGGCAAACAGGCTTAGTTGCTCCGTAGCATATGGGATCTTCCCAGACCAGGGCTCAAACCCATGTCCCCTGCATTGGGAGGTGGATTCTTAACCACTGCGCCACCAGGGATGCCCCTATAAACTATTGATATATGATAGAGGTGGCTTTTTAGATGAATGGAGAAAGAACAGTCTTTTCAAAATGTGATACTAGAACAACTGGGTATCCATATGGATAAAAATTAAATTGGGCCCCTACTTTCTACCTCACACGCTCAAAAATCGGTCCCAAGTAGTTTAAAGGCCTAAACGTGAAAGACAACATTTATAAAGGTTTTTTTTAAGATAATATAGGACAATGTCTTTAATTACTGGTTAGGGAAAGTTTTTCCTAAGCAAAACACAAAAAGATCTAAAAGAAATAGTTGAAAAATTTGCCCACATTCAAATGAAAAATGTCTGTGTCAAAAGACATCATAAAGAAAGTGAAAAGACATGCCACAAAGTGGGAGAAGATATTTGTTAACACATATGACTAACAAAGGACCAGTATCCAAACAATATTAAAAACAAAGCACGGACTTCCCTGGTGGTCCAGTGGTTAAGAATCCGCCTGTCAATGCAGGGGACATGGGTTTGAGCCCTGTTCTGGGAAGATCCCACATGCCGCAGAGCAACTAAGCCCGTGTGCCACAACTACTGAGCCTGTGCTCTAGAGTCCATGAGCCACAACTACTGAGCCCACGTGCCACAACTACTGAAACCCGCACACCTAGAGCTTACGCTCCGCAACAAGAGAAGCCACTGCAATGAGAAGCACGTGCACCACAGTGAAGAGTAGCCCCCGCTCGCCGCAACTAGAGAAAGCCCGCGGGCAGCAACAAAGACCCAGCGTAGCCAAAAATAAATAAATAAATAAAATTTACTTTTTTTTTTTTAATTTACTTTTAAAAAACAAAGCAAACAAAAACTCTTCAAAGCAATAAGAAAAACCAATAGAAAAAAAATGGACAAAAGATTTGAACAGGTACTTAAGAAATCCAAATGGCTGTAAAAATGTGAAAATATGCCTGACCTCATTAGTAATCAAGGAAATTAAAAAATTAAAACTATAAGGAGAACAAAAGTCAATTAATCAATCAATCTACAATGGGATGAAAATTACACACCCATGGCAAAAATTTTTAAAGTCTGACAATATCAAATATTAACAGGAACATGAAGCAATAGGACATTTCATACACTGCTGGCACAACTATTTGGAAAAAGTCTGGCACTATCTAGGGGATATGAATATCCTATATTCTGTTATTAGGTAAAATCACTAGAGAAATTTTTGCATGTGTGCATCAGAAGACATGTACAAGATTGTTTATAGCAGCACAGATAGATATACTGTGGTATGTTCATAATATAGAATGCTAAGCATCAGTGAAAAAGAAATGAACCAGAGTTGTACACAACGCCATGGACAAATCTCAGAAGTGATACTGAGGGAAAAAAGCAAATCACAAAGCAATACATACCAAAAAATAGTATTATCCCATTTATGTCAAGTTCAAAAATGCAAAACTAAATTGTTTAGGGATATATACATTACTGGTAAAACTATACATAAAAGCCAAGAAATGATTAAGCAAAAATCTGGATAGTGGTTACTGCTAGAGGTGAGGTTGTGATTGGGAAGGAGCACAGCAGGAATGTTTGGGGATATGAGCGATTCCTATTTCTTGTCCCAGGTTTGGTTTATAGCCATCCATTATATAGCACACATGAGTTTTATGCCTTCTAAACCATGGCTGGTATATCTCACAGTAAAAAAGTAAAGTTAAAAATTTTTGGTGCCCCCACCACTGGGCCCACAGGCTGGCCCGGTCCCCGGAATGTGCCCCCCCGTGCAAAAAAATTACTAAGTTATCAACAGATACTACCTAATATAAGAACTAATCTCCTCAACTGTACAAAAGGGAATTTTTCTCATACTTTTCTTCCAAATGAGAGGAAAGTTAAGATGCTAATACCTTGCTAATAGGGGTAAATGGTCAAGCTGCTTTGGCTAACACAAACAAAAACAAGTGAAATAATATTTTAAACTGTATTTACTGAATATCAGATACAATTATTTTAACAACATATATCCTTTGCTACAAGGAAGCCTGTTAAGGTTCCAGCCAGGTGGCATATTCATAGATTTTACTGGTCTATGACCTATCACAAGTTTATAACTGTTAATGGGTGAAAAATTAAAACTGAATACAAAATAAACTCTGGAGCAGAAAGGCGGCCAAGCAGCTTTTGTGAGCAAGAACATAATTATGGTCACTGAGTCAATAAATAGCCTTATATATAGGGAACTGTTGGCCATTAAAACACACCTAAGGTCTTTGGCACAGAAATAAAGGATAAAAAGAGGTTTATATACTTTCACTCATGGTTGGAAAATCATGAGTTCTAGTAACAGGAGATAAAATCAATCAATTAAACAACAAAACTTAACTGAGCACCTAGTATTGAAATTAAAAAAGATTTCACCCCTTCTATGTTTAACAAGATACTGTGTCAAAGGTAATACAGAGAAATGTATGATACAGGTCACGCTTTAAGAAAAATACAAACAATAAAAAATTTTTAAAAAGGGACTTCCCTGGCAGTCTAGTGGTTAAGACTCCGTGCTTCCACTGCAGTGGGCACAGGTTTGATCCCTGGCTGGGGAACTAAGATCCCACATGCTGTGCAGCGCAGCCAAAAATATTTTTTTTAATAAAAAAATTAGGGCTTCCCTGGTGGCACAGTGGTTGAGAGTCCGCCTGCCGATGCAGGGGATGCGGGTTCGTGCCCTGGTCCGGGAAGATCCCACGTGCCGTGGAGTGGCTGGGCCCGTGAGCCATGGCCGCTGAGCCTGCGCGTCCGGAGCCTGTGCTCCGCAATGGGAGAGGCCACAACAGTGAGAGGCCCGCATACCGCAAAAAAAATAAATAAATAAAATTTAAAAAAAAAAAATTAAATTAAAATAAATAAAAATACAATCAGCATAGTGCATGGTAATAAGAAGAAAAACCTTAAGATATGATCCTAAATATGAAAGCAAAAACTTTAAATATATTTGTACTTGTCTCATTTAAATCAAGAGCAAAGTAAGGTGCAGGGACGGAATGCATTGTGTGAAAGGCTTTCCCTAAGGAGGTTCTGGGTCCAGGTCTAACCTGGTAAGGTAACACACCTAAAGCAACTCATATTTATACTCTTCCAAAACCCTGCTTCCTGATATTTCTAGTGAAATCAAGTTACAAAGAATATCAAAAGTGACCTTCACAAGGAAATGAAGTGCACTTCACACAAGTGCAGCAAAGTATATCTGCCTCGTGTTTTTTTTTTTTTAACACTGGCTGGCCTGGGTTACTTTCTTTTCTCTTAAGGTTGCCTCTCTGAGTTACTCTGAGTTACTGTCTAATCAGCTAGTCCCCTCAAAGATTTCCCATGGATTTCTCCAATTTACTATAATCATTAATTTAATAATTTTTGTCTTTTTCAGATTATGCCTTCCATGTGTTTATGCTGTTAAAAATGTTATTTGATGAAGAAATAAAGGAAAACGGTGGAGCATGGCTGACATTTTTAAGCTGGAAAAATTGGAATCTTCCCTATGCCAAAAAAGCAGAATGTGTAGGAACCACTGAATTAATGATTACTAAGGTCCTTCAGGCTCTGGTTATGTGAAAGGTATGAGAACCGAAGCCAGAGAAATTAAAGGTCACATCCCAGGCCAAACCAGACCCTACATCTTTATAAAGCTCTAACCCACTGTTATGGCAGAGGTCACCCTAGAGCAGTGGTTTTCAACCAGGAGTGACTGCCTCTCTCAGAAGACATTTGGCAGTATTTGAAGATATTTTTGGTTCTCACAACTGGGTGAGGAAGGTTGCTGCTACATCTATTGGGTAAAGTCTGCTAAATATCCTAAGATGCAGGACAGCCACCCATAACAAATAACCACCTAGCCCAAAAGGTCAGTAGTACTGAGAATCTCTGCTTACCTCTCTCCACAACGTAACTTATACTTTATTAACTTAACCACATCTGAACTCAAATTTCAACAAACATTCAGGAAAGAAACATTAGGGAACTCCACATCACAGGAAGATGTGTGGCCTAAGATTACTTTGGCAGGCAATTGACAATACAGTATCAAGACTTCTACTTTCTAGTTTTACTTACATAGTCACATTCTACCTCTGAAATTCAAAATTCTCTTTTCATTAGACATTATATTTCAGTGGTTTAAAAGTGTATGTGAGGGACTTCCCTGGTGGCGCAGTGGTTAGGAGTCTGCCTGCCAATGCGGGGGACGTGGGTTCGAGCCCTGGCCCCGGAGGATCCCACATGCTGCGGAGCAGCTGAGCCCCTGTGCCACAACTGCTGAGCAGCCCCTGCTCGCCATAACTAGAGAAAGCCCGCACATAGCAACGAAGACCCAATGCAGCCAAGGATAAATAAATAAAAATAAATTTAAAAAAAAAAGTGTATGTGAGAAGCAGCTTTGGAACAAGACAAGTCTGCCTCAACTTCTAGCTCTAACACTTACTAGCTATGAGACCTTAGCCATAGCTAAGCTAAATGTGTCATTTTCCACTTTACAAAAGCTCTCTCATACATATCCTAAACCACATTTTGCTTAATTTTGTGCCACTTGGCCTGATTAGAAAAACAGTTTTGTTACAGTTTTCTTAAAATCTTTTTTTTTGGGGGGGAGCACACCATGCAGCTTGTGGGACCAGGGATTGAACCTGGGCCACAGCAGTGAAAGCCCAGAATCCTAACCACTAGGTCACCAGAGAACTCCCTGATTGATTTTTTTTTTAATACCTTAAGTATATACTATTTTTATTTGTCAATTATACCTCAATAAAAGGAAGCTTTTTTTTTTTTTTTTGCTGTACACAGGTCTCTCACTGTTGTGGCCTCTCCCGTTGCGGAGCACAGGCTCCGGACGCGCAGGCTCAGCGGCCATGGCTCACGGGCCCAGCCACTCCGCGGCATGTGGGATCCTCCCGGACCAGGGCTACGAACCCACGTCCCCTGCATCGGCAGGCGGACTCTCAACCACTGCGCCACGAGGGAGGCCCAAGGAAGCTTTCTGACTTGACTTTTTTGGTATGAATAGTTTTACATAGGACGTATTTTTGTTCTATTTTCACCATTAAATTTTAATTGCCTAGAAAGCCAGAACAGCAAAATAAATACCTTTTGTATAGCAGTGTTTGAACTATTTCCAGCCCCACCAGCAATTTTACCAAGATATGAACATCAGAAAACTCACCTCTAGGCAGGACCCTACCATGCTTAGAATGAATATAGGCTTCAAACAATACTCTGTTTCTTTGACTTTAATAATTAATGCATACCCCCAAAAAATCTACATTTATCCACTAATCCACATTTAGTCAATTCCTCAGTATTCAAAATTATAATTAAAATAACTACCTAAAAGAAAAGGGAGACCTTTGGGGCAATGTCTAAAATATCTCAATGTATTATATCAAAACGACAAATTTACAAGCAATTCATAGCATTATTCCATCATTTATAGGGGACACCTTTCTTTTTTATTTCAAAGGCTAAGTTACAAAAAATTCAAATCCAACACAGAAAGAGACTGCTCACCTCTGGAGATTTCTGTATGTTCTGGAATACAGCATAGGCAATAAGTGAACTTGAACCTATAACACTGGCAGAGATAAAAGACTATCATTAAACAGGACAATTGGGGCTCCTTTGTTTTTGCTACTTTTTTTTACAGCTTTATTGACATATAATTGATGTAAAATAAACTGCACAAATGTTTTAAAAATATGGAATGCTTCACGAATTTGTGTGTCATCCTTAAGCAGAGGCTATGCTAATCTTCTCTGTATCATTACAATTTTTAGTATATGTGCTACCAAAGTGAGCACTTCACAACTGATTTTGCAAATCAATCCTGTTGACCAAACTGTCCTTTGATTTTCAGATGTTACCCTTCAATCTGTTTTTTTTTGTTATTATTGTTGTTGATGTTATTACATTTTATTAATCAGATAATGTCAACATGGTAAAGAACAGCATTTCTAACTAATGAGTAAAAGCAAATCCCCAGGGAAAAAATATATATAGAGACACTTCAGAATTCTCCAGTTTTGCTTGTCTCCAGTTTTGCTAGTTGTACTAGTTCAAACAGTCACATTACATGAGGTTAAATAAACTTACCTCAGAGTAGCCATAACAAACTGTATCCACTGTATTGCAGGAAATAACTAAATAAAAGAGAAAGTAAGAATAAAATTAAGCCTTTTAAATTTAATATTCAACCTTTCTCTAATTTCACTGTTTGTTAACTATCTGTGCAAAGCACAAACTCTTCAGTGCCTAATCAAAACACACTACAAGTCTGAGAATGAGTAAAAAGGGTGAATAGGCCCCTGGAAAGCCAGGGTGGCTCCTTTCTTCCTCCCTTATTGCTACATTGCTGGGAAACAGTAAGATAAAAAGAACTGACAGGTGGATAGAAAATGACTGAAGGAAAAAAAGACAGTTGGATGAGAAAATTAATAAAGGGAAGAATAAAATGGAAAAGAGGTAGAAAAAGTTAAATTTTAAGAGAGAACAGACAGATATGTGGAAAGAATGGGTAACAGTAAAGGCAAACAAATACTAAATAAAGTTAACTGACAGAGAGCTAGACAGACAGAAAAAACAGAATAGTAAGCAACAGGGGAAAAGGAAGAAGAAAAGTTAGTATGGAAAGAGATGCTGTGAGTGAAAAATACAGAACAGGGAGGAAGGAAGGGGGATCGAAAAACGAAGAGAGGGGCTGCTTCTAGTCTCACCAAGTTCCAATTATCCTCCAAAATGCTAGCCTCCAGTAGGCAGGCCATACGGACTTCAGCCTCAGCTAAATTCAAGCAGCCTGATCCTTCCTGGTCAGGTTCTGAATCCCAAGCAGTAAACAGGTAGCTCCACCCTTAACCCAGCTGGGCTCCTCCCTACCCAATCCTGCCCCGAATCTTGAGGGCAAGGAGAGAAAGTAGCGACAAGTGGAGGAGAAAGCCAAGCAGAAAGAACAAAAATAGAAAGAGCAGGTGACAAGGAAACAAAGTTCTAAAAAGCATTAGGAATTGTAAAAAGGGGCAAGATGTAGGACTAATAAAAAGTACAGAGAATGAGTTACCATGAAAAGGTAAATAGAGCTGCAAGAGAGAAATAGAATAGAAAAAAGGGAGAGAAAAATAGGGAAGAAGGGAGGTCTGTTTGAAACCTGTCCTGTTTAGGGACAGAAGCCTGTGTTGGGGAAGACAGACTATATATTTACTCAATCAGTAAGTTTTTAGTAATATCTGGAAAAGGTGTGAAGAGAAAGCGTTATTAATGTCTCATAATACGAATGTTTTCTTAAATATTCTGTACCAAAATTCCCACCATAAATATAATAAATGTTATATTATATATTTGTAATATTATATTTGTAGTAATATTACATTTATAAATGTAAATATATTACTAAATTATACAATTCATTGAATATGCTTATGTTTATATATCAACTTTGTGTAAAATGCTGTGTTATGGAAAATATAAAGACAAAAAAGATCAGACCCAGACTTCCAGGAGCTTATAATATAGTAGGAAAAACAGCTTGAATACCAAATCTCAAATAATCTGTACACAAAAATAATATACACTGATTGGCATTTGAACATTATTTGGAAGAACTGATAAAATTTGGACAAAAACTGGGGGAAGGAGAAAGCAGAAGGAAGAAGGTTTCATTTACATAACCATTTATCTTTCATCTAACCATACACTCATACATTTTACAACTATTTATTGATAACATAAATTAGATCATTTGCATGGCTTGAGTAATTTAAATATATTATTCATTTATTCATATGAAATTAAGAATATCATGTGCAGTGGAATACAGGACATTGTTAAGTAGAGGTAGGCTCTAATCACTTTGCTTACATTATTAGATAAACAAATTAAAATACCAGTATATTTCTGGATCAGAAATCCCTACCATAAAATCTTAGGGAGTCTTTTGAGGCCTCTAATCATGTGTCTATCTAATAAGGGTGAGGGGACTAATGACAGTCTCACCAAGTGATAAGAGAATGCTTTTGGACAAAGGACTCTTGTCTCAGTCAAGAACAAATCTCAGATTGTTCAGAGAACAACCATAGCAAATCAGTCTGCTGCTCCTGACAAGAGAACTTTTCTCTTTTGGCATCTATTCTAAAATGTCTTATGCCACCAACCAACATTTGGGGGTTTACTTTTCTATTTTTCTCTCTAAATTAAGCCCCTCCCTTCTGTATATTTAGCACTGTTCCCCTCTGAAGTGTCTTTGGAATCATAATTCTCCCATTTCCTTTTCTACAAGGGCTAACCCAAGCCCAAATGATGAACTGGGTGAAATTTATTTTCAGTTTTGTCTTTTCTTTTTACTTAGCTCCTTAGCAAGCTCAAACACATCTCAGTTCTCAATGTAATGGGCTACTACTATATATTACATATCAATTTCAGTTAACAGATATTCATTAAACTTCTACCATGAGCAAGTTACTGCAGTGGATACAAAGTCAAGAAAAACACCTATGTAGTAAAGTATTTTAATTTAAGTAAAAATAGTACTTAAAGAAAATTTCTAGTAATAATAGCTACCAATTATCAAGTGCTTTCTCTGTAAGCATTTTAATCCTCAACACAACCTTTGAGGTAAGAAGTATTATTCTTATTTAACAGATGAAGAAACTGAGGCTTAAAGAAGTTGTGTCATTTTCCCTCTGGTTACAGAATTATCAAGTGGTAACACCAACATTCAAACTCAGTCAGTCTGATCATAGTTCTCACTCTTAACACATACAGTACTCTTAACAGGAAACTGGTCAATGGGAAAACAGGGAAAGGTAATTTAAAAAATTAATGGGACATCAAAAGAATTATTAGGCAATTGCTTCTTAGATATGACAACAAAAGCACAAACAACAAAAGAAAAAAATAGATAAATTGGTCTTCTTCAAAATTAGAAACTTTACTGCTTCAAAGGATACCATCAAGAAAGTAAAAAAGACAACCCGCAGAATAGGAGAAAGTATTTGTAAACCATATATCTAATAAGGGGCTTTTATGTAGAATATATAAAGAATTCCTACAACTCAATAACACAACCCAATTTAAAAATGGGCAAAGGTTTGTTTTTTCGTTTTTTGTTTTTTTGGCTGCACCTCACAGCTTGTGGGATCTTAGCTCCCCAACCAGGGATCAAACCCGGGCCCTGGCAGTGAAAGCATCAAACCCTAACCACTGGACTGCAAGGGAATTCTTGGGCAAAGGTTTTAAATTAGAGATTTCTCCCCAAAATAATACGAATAATTAATACACATGAAAAGATGATCAACATCATAAGCCACCAGGGAAATACAAATTAAAATCACGAGATGACATTTCACACCTACTAGGATGGCTATAATAAAAAGACAATAGCAAGTGAATGTTGAGAAATAGGAAACCTCATACACTGCTGTGGAAATATAACATATTGCAGCCACTGGTCAGGGAACTAAGATCCCACATACTGCGGGGCAACTAAGTCCATGCGCCACAACTACTGAGCTTGTGCACCTCAACTACAGAGCCCACGTGCTCTGGAGCCTGCGCCACAACTAGAGAAGAGAAAACCCGCACACCACAACTAGAGAGAAGCCAGCGTGCCGCAACAAACAGCTCACATGTCGCAATGAGCGCCACAACGAAAGATCCCACATGCTGCAAGGAAGATCCCACGTACCGCAACAAAGATCCAACGCAGCCAAATAAATTAATTAATTAATTAATTTTTAAAAATGTCCCAAACAGGCAGTTTACAGTGACAGAAAGTAGATTAGTGTTGCCTAGAGCTAGAAAGGTAGTTTGGGAGGGAATGGGGAGTGACTGCTAATGGGCACAGGCTTTCTTTTTAGGATGATAAAAATATTCTAAAATTAGATAATGGTGCTGGTTGTACAATTCTACGAATATACTGGAAACCACTGAATTGTACACTTTAAAAGGATGAATTGTACGGTACGTAAATTATATCTTAATAAAGCTGTTATCCAAAAAAATGACGTTTGGGACAAAAGCAAGGAAGGATATATCCCATTGCTGAAACTCATGGTATAGTGATTAATGGATAACATGTTTCTGTCTCTCCTACTGAAAAGAATAATATTTAGAATAAAAAGTGCAAAATATTGTAAGAGGGAACTGAAGATAAAAGATTGTAAGAGAGCATCTGACTGCTCTAAATGAATACAGTACTCCTGGCCTGAACAAATTACACTCCAGGGCTTTGGTAAAACTTGCAGGTTAACCCAATAAACCATTGAATGAAATCTGAGAGTTCATGTAAAACTGGAAAAATTGCTAGAAATTGTAGAAATTGCTAGAAGTTGTAGAAATTGTAGAAAGCTGTTGATAACTAAAAATTTTTTATAAGGAGAAAGGATAGTAGAATCTGCAAAGATCTTAGTATTTATCTCAGACAAGATTCTAGAATGAACTATCCAAAAGATGTGTTTTTATCAATTTATTTATCATTGGCTACATTGGGCCTTTGTTGTTGGGTCTTACTTGCTGCACACGGGCTTTCTCTAGTTGTGGCAAGTGGGGGCTACTCTTCGATGCAGTGCACAGGTTTCTCATTGCAGTGGCTTCTCTTGTTGCAGAGCTTGGGCTCTAGGCATGCGGGCTTCAGAAGTTGTGGCACATGGGCTCTGTAGTTGTGGCTTGCGGGCTCTAGAGCACAGGCTCAACAGTTGTGGCACACGGGCTTAGTTGCTCCACAGCATTTCGGATCTTCCTGGACCAGGGCTCAAACCCGTGTCCCCTGCATTGGCAGGCAGATTCTTAACCACTGTGCCACCAGGGAAGTCCCAAGATGTGTTTTTAAAGAATTAGAAAAAAGTAACCATTAATTCAACATGGATTTATAAAAAAAATCATGCCAGACTAACCCCATTCTCTTTTTGGACAGAATTACTAGACACAGTGTATATGGTATTTTGACAAAACATTTTGTGGGAAATTTCATGATATAAAAATAAGAAAATATATTGGGAATTTCCCTGGTGGTCCAGTGGTTGGGACTCAGCACTTTCACTACTGGGGCCCAGATTCGATTCCTGGTCGGGGAACTAGGATCCCGTAGGCCGAGCAATGTGGCCAAAAGAAAAAAAGAAAGAAAGAAAAGAAAAGAAAATGTAGACCAAGTAGAAGCACAATTAAGGGCATTTCTAAATAAACCTAAGGTAGTGCTAACTAATTGATAAATATCAACTTAAAAATGGCTTCTAAAAAAAAAATGGCTTCTAGTGGAGTGAACCAGAATTCTGACTTGACACTGTTCTGTAAAACATTTTCATCAATAACTTGAAAGAAAATACAGTGAGCATATTTATCAAATATGTGTGTTACTTATCTATTGCATCATAACAAATGTCCACAAATTTAGCAGCTTAAAACACACGTATTATCTCACAGCATCTGTGAGTTAGGAGTTCAAGAATAGCTTAGTTGGGTCTTCTGTTTCAGTGTCTCTCACAAGGTTATGACCAAGATGTTGACCAGGGCTGGGTCTCATCTGAAGGCTCAAATGGAGAAGGATCTGCTTCCAAGTTCATACAGTTGTTGGCCTAATTCAGTTCCTTGAGGGTTGTGGGCCTGAGGGCCTCAGTTCCTAACTAACTCTTGGTGCAAGGCTACACTCAGGTCTTTGCCATGTGGACTTCTGCAAGATGACCTCCTAGCAACATGGAAGTCTCAATCTTATGTAAGCAAATGACTGAAGTGACATCCCATCACCTTTCCTGTATTCTATTCATCATAGATCTTGTCAACACTCAAGGGGAGAGGATTACACAACAGTGTGAATACCAAGAGGCAGGCATCATTGGGGGCTATCTTAGTGTCTGCACACCACTGTGTGTTTATCCAACATGTCAAATACTTTTCCAATTCAGATAATTTGCAATAGCTCTTCCCTCTCTGGAATGCTCTTCCCCCAGATAATCACATGACTAGCTCCTTCTCATCCTTCAAGCATCAGGTCAAATGTCATCACCTCAGAGATGGAACATTTATTTAAATTCCAAAATAACTTGTTTGTTTGTGTGCCTATTTCTCCTTACTAGACTGTAACTTCCTTGGGGCCAGGCAACTTATCTGTCTCATTAACCTCAATATCTCTAGTGCCTAAAAGTGACTAAAATAGGCATTCAGTATTTATTGAATGAATGTACCAAAGTTGTGAGGGATAGATCTTATACTTTAGAATAATGAGTTTTATTTAATAATGTAATAATATAAAAGTTAATAGAAATAAATGCAAGTATACTGCACTTGGGTCTAAAATATCAACTGGACAGAGATTAGGATGAAATGGTAACCCAATCCCATTTACCATCACATCAAAAAGAATAAAATACCTAGGAATAAACCTATCTAAGGAGGCAAATGACTTGTACTCTGAAAACTAAGACACTGATGAAAGATATCGAAGATGATACAAACAGATGGAAAGTTGTACCATGTTCTTGGATTGCAGGAATCAATACTGTTAAAATAAGCATACTACCCAAGGCAATCTACAGATTCAGTGCAATCCCTATCAAATTACCAATGGCATTTTTCACAGAACTAGAACAAATTTTTTTTAATTTGTATGGAAATACAAAAGACCCCAAATAGACAAAACAATCTTGAGAAAGAAAAACTAAGCTGAAGGAATCATGCTCCCTGACTTCAGACTATATTACAAAGCTACCATCATCAAAACAATATGGAACAAAAAAGACACACTGATCAATGGAACAGGACACAAAGACCAGAAATAAACGCATGCACTTATGGGCAATTAATCTATGACAAAGGAGGCAAGAATATACAATGGAGAAAAGACAGTTTCTTCAATAAGTGGTGTTGGGAAAACTGGACAGCTACATGTAAATCAATGAAATTAGAATATTCTCTAACACCATACACAAAAGTAAATTCAAAATGGATTAAAGACCTAAATGTAAGACTAGATACTACAAATGCTGGAGACAGTGTGGAGGAAAAGGAATCTTCCTACACTGTTGGTGGGAATGTAAATTGGTGCAGCCACTATGGGGAACAGTATGGAGGTTCCTTAAAAAACTAAAAATAGAGTTACCATATGATCTAGGAATTCCACTCCTGGGCACATATCCAGAGAAAACTCTAATTCGAAAAGATACATGTACCACAATGTTCATAGCAGTGCTGTTTACAATAGTCAAGACATGGAAGCAACCTAAATGTTCATCAAGGGATGAATGGATAAAGAAGATGTGGTATATGTATACAATGGAGTATTAGCCATAAAAAAGAATGAAATAATGCCATTTGCAGCAACATAGATGGACCTAGAGACTATCACACTAAGTGAAGTCAGACAAAGACAAATATATGATACCACTTATATATGAAATCTCAAAAAATGATACAGGGACTTCCCTGGCGGTCCAGTGGTTAAGACTCCATGCATCCACTGCAGGGGGCATGGGTTTAATCCCTGGTTGGGGACTAAGATCCCACATGACATGACGTGCAGCCAAAAAAAAAAAAAAAATACAAATGAATTTATTTACGAAACAGAATTACACAGACATAGAAAACAAATTTATGGTTACCAAAGTAGAGAGAGGGGAGAGGGATAAATTAGGAGTTTGGGATTAACATATACACACTACTATATATAAAATAGGTAAACAACAATGTCCTACTGTATAGCACAGGGAACTATATTTAATATCCTGTAATAATCTATAATGGGAAAGAATCTGAAAAAGAATCACTTTGTTGTATACCTGAAACTAACACAACATTGTAAATCAACTATACTTCAATAAGAAGAGAGCAAAATTTTTTTAGAAAAGAAAAAGTTAGCAACATTTTACTTTAAAAATCTAGAGTCATTCTATCCAATAAATATGTAATGTGAGCCATATATGTAACTTAAAAGTTTCTAAAAAACTTTTAAAAAAGTAAAAACAGGTAAAATTAATTTTAATAATATATTTTATTAACCCAAATATTTAAAATTTTGTCATTTCAACATATAATCAATATAAAAATCACTGCAATATTTCACTTTCTTAATTTTGTACTTTGTAATTCAGGGTGTATTTTACACTTATGTCTCAATTCCTGTTAGCCACATTTCAAGAGCTCAGTAGCTACATGTAAATTTATTTATTTATTTATTTATTTCTGCATTGGGTCTTCATTTCTGTGCACAGGCCTCCTCTAGTTGTGGCGAGCGGGGGCTACTCTTTGTTGCGGTGCGCAGGCTTCTCATTGTGGTGGCTCCTTTTGTGGCAGACCACAGGCTCTAGGCCTGTGGGCTTCAGTATTTGTGGCATGTGGGCTCAGTAGTTGTGGCTCACAGGCTCTAGAGCGCAGGCTCAGTAGTGGCACATGGGCTTAGCTGCTCCGCGGCAGCTAAGATCCTGGGAAGATCCTGGGATCTTCCTGGACCACGGCTTGACCCATGTCCACTGCATTGGCAGGCAGGTTCTTAACCACTGTGCCACCAGGAAAGTCCTACATGTAATATTATAAGTGGCATTTTTATTTACAACTAGATTGTAGAGGCTCTTGCATTTGAATTTTATCCTGCAGAGGTGCCGTTATAAACTTTTGAGCAAATAAATGACATGACATAATTACCATATAACTCGTCCTTAGTGAGTATGTAGTATATGCCAGGCCCTATTCTAAATGCTTCCTATACATTAATTTAATCCATTCACAATCCTATGAAGCAAGTATTATTATTATCCTTTTACATGATACTATCATGAGTAACATGTTGGCAGTGTGCAGGATAGATTAAAAAGGGAAGAGACTGGCAAGAATTAGGTTATTTTTATTTACTTATTTACATCCCACTTTGACCTAGATAGTATTTCAGGTGGCTTATGACAGTGCATAAGATAAGACAAAACAACATGAATTGAACATGGGACAAAAGGAGAAAGAAAAACATCTCTGCTGAAATGATCTGATCCCTGGATGTTAAAATCTCTATGCATTTTTTTAATGTTACTTTACTGAAAAAACAATATTGAAATAAGAGAAATCTAAAGTAAAAAGTTTGCTGCAATCTCATCTAGTCAAAATGAGTTTTACTTTTGTTACTTTAAGTCTTTGTCCTTATGCATATTCAATTTTTACATGTTTGTAGCAATTCTATAGCTAGTATTTTATATTCTACATTTTTGCTCAACATTATTCCATAATAACCTTTTTTCCTTTTATTAGAGTCTTATTTTCTTTCTCTCCACTCCCTTGAACTGTAACCAATGCAAAAAGCCTGGTATATTTCTCTACATCATTCTCTGTTCTTATTAAAACACACCCAAATATATATATATACATATATATATATATATATATACTTCTATACACACACACACACACACACACACACATACACAGAGGTTGTTGCAGTGGTATGGTAGGTTTTTTAAAATGGGATCATATATTTCTGTATACATTGCTGTTCTCACCTGTTATTTCATGGATATCTCTCCACTTTAATATAAATAGTTCTAATCAATTTTGATAGCTGTATAGTATTCCACATAAGAAAATTTATCCAACAATTCCTCTCGTGATGGACATGTAGGCTTTTTTCAGGTTTTGTTTTTAATTTCCTTTATTTATTTTTCGTTCTGCAAACAATTCTGTGGTAAACATCCCTACATCCCCGCATATATAATCTCCTTCTTTGCTGATGTTTTTATTACAAAAAGACAGATTCCAGAATGGAATTCTTTTTGTTCCTCAAGTATTTCAAGCTCTTTTTCATTCTGTATTATTTTATTGGTCACACCATGCAGCTTGGGGGATCTTAGTTCCCCCACTACAGATCGAATCCAGGCCCCCAGCAGTGGAACCACAGAGTCCTAACCACTAGACCGCCAGGGAATTCCCTCTTTCTCATTCTAGAACCTTTGCACATACTAGGTTTTTTTCCTAAAATGCTTCCTAACATAGTAATGTGTAATTTAAATTTATTTATATAATTATTTAATGTTTGTTTCATCAATCAAGGGTAAGTTCCTTGAGAGCTGAATCCCATTCATGCTTTAGGTCTTATATCAGCTCAAATATAATTGTTTGTAGAGGTTTTCCATGCACCTCAATGCAAATTTATTCCCCCTATCATATTCTTTCATAAGCCCTCAACTTTTCTTTCTTAGAAATCATCACAATTTGTAATTATATATTTATTTGTATACTTATTTAATGTTGGTCTCTCCTCTAGGACTGCAGGGAGCACATCTATTTTGTTCACCAGTGTAACCCTTGCCTCCAGAAGTGTATGTGGTGTGTAAAAGATGTTCAGTAAATAGTTATTAAACATTGAAAGCTTCTTGGGACTTCCCTGGTGGTCCAGTGGTTAAGAATCTGCCTTCCAATGCAGGGGACACAAGTTCGATCTGTGCTTGGGGAACTAAGATCCCACATGCCATGGGGCAACTAAGCCCGCTCACCGCAACTACTGAGCCCGCGTGCTCTAGAGCCCACACACCACAACCAGAGAGCCTGAGCGCTCTGAAGCCCACACGCCGGAACTAGAGAGAAGCCCACAGGCGGCGATGAAGAGCCCGCATGCTGCAACAAAAGACCCCACGTGCCGCAACTGAGACCCAATACAGCCAAATAAATAAATAAAATATATTTTTAATTGGTATGATGTGAATAATCCTGCTATTAAAAAATATTGAAAGCTTCTTAAAGGAGGATGGGCTTGAAGAAAATCATACTGTGGAGTAAATTTTCCTTCTATAACAATTTTTTAATGTGAAATCTGCTTTAAGTGTTCATTAAGACATCTATGTCAAAAAAACTAGTGTTAATATCACCAAAACCTTGCAGGGGAAAAGCAATTAGCTCTAAGGGATGGGATAGCTCCAAAGTACAATATGTGATCTAAGAAGGGAATGCAGCAAGGACCAGTGGAATTTTGAGAGACAGCTATGGAATAGTTCCTCTTTCATTGACTTGATTCATTTATTCACAGCACAAGAATGTACTGAGCATCTACCATGTGCCAGACACTGTTCTAGGTGCTGGGGATATAACAGTGAACCAAAAAGACAAAACAAAAATAAAAACAAAAACAAACCCATCCCTCACGGGAAACAGATACTTAGAAAAATAAGCAGGGACTTCCTTAAGTGGTCCAGTGGTTAAGAATCCGCCTTCCAACGCAGCGGACGCAGGTTCAATCCCT
Organism: Lagenorhynchus albirostris; assembly: GCF_949774975.1. NCBI lineage: Eukaryota > Metazoa > Chordata > Mammalia > Artiodactyla > Delphinidae > Lagenorhynchus > Lagenorhynchus albirostris. The sequence continues at coordinate 72,620,029 of NC_083108.1, forward strand.
GGTCGGGGAACTAAGATCCCACATGCCGTGGGACAACTAAGCCCATGCGCTCTGGAGCCCGTGCACCACAACTAGAGAGCCCATGTGCCAAAACTACTGACCCGCATGCCCTGGAGCCCACAGCCCACAACTAGACAGAAGCCCGCACGCCGCAACGAAGAACCCACGTACCGCCACGAAAGATCCCGTGTGCCACAACTAAGACCCAATGCAGCCAAATTAATTAATTTTAAAAAAGAAAATAAGCAAATTATACAGTATGTTAAGCTGAAGAGTGCTATGGAGAAAATAATAACAGAGAGAAGGGAGATGGAAAGCAGGAAGGTATCAGGGAGGAGCAATTTTTTTTTAAGTATGGTCAGGGTAGATCTTAGGAAGCTGACATTGGGTCAAAGACTTGAAGGAAATGAAGGAGCCGGCCATATGAATATCTTGAAGAAAAGTGTTCTAGAGGGAGAAAGCCAGCACAAAGGCTCTGAGGCAGGAACATGCCTTGTGTATATGAGAAATAAAAGATGTCAGTGCGACTGGGGGCTCACCAGCTTGATGATGTTAGAAAAAAAGATGGGAGAATTTATGTATTAGTTGTCTTAGCAGACCATGCCATTTTCCTTCTCCCTTACTCCAGCTGCTACATTGAGTCATATGCACACTCAAGTAACATACCTTGTCATCTCCTCCTTCCTACCTCACCCAGGTGAGCCTTTTGATTTTCCACAACAGAGTCAAGTGTGGGATTTTATGACTTCCTAAATATGGAGAGTTTTACTTGGCTTATTCGTGTAGATTGTTGTTGTCAAGGTCCTGAAGCCAAGAATCTAATTATACCATGAGGTAACTGACTGGGACCAGGGCACTATTAAAAGGCAGCATTAAGATAATTACTGCACTTTTGCAATTCATAACAAAAGTACCAATATTTCCCTTCCCTCTCCAACCAATCCACCTCTTGCACTTTTCTCAAAACCTACTTCTAAACTAATCATGACTAAAAAGTCACTCCTGATCAATCATAGTAACTACTGTAGATGTACTCAATGCATTTATATACTCAGAAGTGGATACTAGCTCCTTATTGACTACAGGACAAAACAGCAATTTCCTAATTTGATTTTCAAGATTCTCCCCTACCTGGGCTTAAAACTGTCTTACTATCTACTGTTTTGAGAACTCCCTCAAGCAAGCCGGTCATTCCCCAAAACATCATGCTCATTTCCACTTCTGCTCTTTTTTCACTTGTTCTCCACCTAAAATGTTCTCCGTTTCCACCTCCTACATGAAGCTTTCTTTAACCACCTTAGCTCACAGTAATTATCCCTTCTTCTAACTTCTACTCATTTGTCTATGTGGTGCATTTTCTTTAATAATTTATTAGCGCAAACTCAAAATAAATTTTTCTGAACCTTCCCAACACACACACACACTGGACTCTCTCAAAATTTCTATCTAAACTGGCTGCCCAAGATTGGCGACTATCTTTGATGACTACTTTATACATACATACATACCTACACACACATTTATTGGACACATGCAATGGTTAACTTGGTGCTAAGCCCCTTATAATGCATTATATAATTTATTCTCTTACAAGCATATCCATTTGTTCAAGTCTTGTGAATTCTACCCTATAAAAGTTTCTCAATTCCAACCTCACCTTTTCATCTTTCTATTAGGTCCTATTACAGGACCTTAATCTCTCCCACCAAGACTATTGCAGTGAACCTCCCTGACCTCAGCTTTCTCCATTCCAATGCATCCCCTTTATTCCCGAGTGACAGCAAATCTAACGTCACTCTCCTAGCTACAGCCTCTGGTGGCTCCAAACCCTTTAGCTTGATAAGACCCTTTACAACGTGCCCATTTACCTTTACAGATTCATCATGCTTTCCCCCTTGCTAGAAATATCCTTTGGTGTTTGCCCTGCAAACACCTCCTCTTCTCTCAAGATCCAGTTCAAAAGTCGTCTCCCGTCTATAACTTTCCCTGACATTCCTGAGCAGGGCTGACTGAATCTCCATTTGTGCTTTCACGAGACTGTAATATAGTCTTATTTTCTACCGATTACACTATAATGGTTATATTGCTCTTCCCACGTCTCCTTCCACCACTGAGTTTGTTCAGTACACTGCTATCTCTTTCCTCTTGACTCTGTATTACCGCAGGCAAAAACCAGGATCTGGTGTAAACTATCCTGAACAAACACCTGTTGAAGAGAATTACTAGGATTTAAAAAATATATATCTTCAGGGCTTCCCTGGCGGCGCAGTGGTTGGGAGTCTGCCTTTCGATGCAGGGGATGCGGGTTCGTGCCCCCCGGACCCCACATGCCGCGGGGCGGCTGGGCCCGTGAGCCATGGCCGCTGGGCCTGCGCGTCCGGAGCCTGTGCTCCGTGGCGGGAGAGGCCGCAGCGGTGAGAGGCCCGCGTACTGCAAAAAAAAAAAAAAATCTTCAGAGAGCCCAGGACACAGCTCGACGGGTACTCAGCTTTCAGGGAAGCCTGTTTTTATAGGAGCCTGGAGCCTCCCTGGTGAGGCACTCACCACAGAGTAGGTCTCATATCGGACTGGGAAGCGGCAGGAGTGGCCCTGACTGCCATACTGACGAATAGCTGAGTCTCACTTACCACCTCGGGTCGTGGCTAAGGGAGGGAGAGGAGTATGACTGAGGGGTAGTAGCACAGTCAGACTGACAGACTAACCGAAGGTAGCAACAGGTCCCAACCGACTGCCTGACGGACCAAAGGCAGGAAGAAATGACGGCTGGCCTCGTCATCTTCGAAAAAGAGGATAGCCATCGAAGAGCTGCAAGGACGCCAAGCACGCGCTTCACGCCGCGGCTCACGCGGAGAAGGACGGGAAAAGAGCAGGCTGGTAGCAAGCCTCGCTGAGTGCGCGTGCGCGGCAGTCTCTCCTTCCTCCTCTTCTTCCTCCCCTCCCCCAGCCTCCCCGGCACTGCCATCCAACCCCCACACTGCCACGCGGCCAGGCCCGCTCTCCCTAGGCCTGCTGGGGCTTCGCTGAGTGCGCACGCGCGGCAGCTCCATTTCCCCGCCCCTCACGTGGCTCCTCCCTCTCACCACGCCGGCCTGGCTGTACACGTGAGCGCACCCGTGCCCGCCTTCCTAGCCACGTGACTCCCGGCTCCGCGCTTGCTCCACTACAGCCTTCCTTACTGCCAGAATCCGGCGTTATGGCTGCCGCCGTTCCCCGCGCCGCTTCTCTCTCCCAATTGTTTTCCCTTCTCCTGTTCCTCCTGCTCCTTTCTGCTCCGCAAGGAGGCAGCGGCCTGCACACCAAGGGCGCCCTTCCCCTGGATACAATCACTTTCTACAAGGTAACGGGGCGGGGGACATCGCGCACAGGTGCAGCCAGACTGCCCAGGGGAGCGCGCACCCGTGGGGGACACAGGGGACAGAGAGCTGGCAGGAGGTGGTCTGTAGCGACAATCCCGTGACTTCCCACCGTCCTGTAGGACTGGTGGAATCTGGGCCGAGGCCGTATCATGACCATGGAGCGTACGTGTTCCAGGGTCCTAGCGCACCTTTGCAGTATTTGCACTTGCTTTCTCTTTTGCAAGAGAACTGCAGAGGTGCAGCCGAGGGAGCCGGGCGCCTCTTCCCGTCGCATATGGGAAGAGGGCGGTGCCGGGCGAGATCCAATCCTCAAATCCCAAGTAGGAGACTCGGAGGGCGGTACTAGGCGGACGCCACCCGTCTGTGGTGGGGCAAGGTTGGAAACGCGGCTCGTTAGCCTGCGTTTCAGCGCCCCTCTCCCTTTGGCTTGGCTTGGATTGCAGCCACTGTCCAGATATTCTGCGTCTCTTTAAAAAGTGCTAGGGTTAAGAATAAGCTTCGGTTCAACCACCCTACAGTGAGTGTCTTGGGCCTGGTGACAAATCAAATCGGGTCGAGACATGGAAGGAAGGATTCGCCTCTACCCCCGCCTTCATATTTACAGAATTGGGGTCTTGGCCTCGGTAAATGGACGTTGGAAATATTGAAGGCTGAATGCAGTCCCAATCCCTTAATTTTACACCCACTGGCACCTTTTTAACTTCGCCTATGAGATGGGCAAGCTAAGTGTTGAGATTTATTAATTTATTTTCTTAATTTGTACCCACTGCTGGGAAGTGAACCAAGAAGTGAAACCAAGAAGTGGAGCTCTAAATCTCTAAATCTATCTCAAGTGGTTTAACTACTCTTCGTATTTTCAAAAGGGTTCCTTGTGGAGTTGGCACCTGTGGCTCATTGAATGCAAAGTTTCAAGAATTTAAAACTTTGCTGGTTGTCAGGCACACACCCCACAGCACCCTTTGCTTTAGGGGGCTTTCCTGGCAAAGTGACACCCCTACCACCCAACATGGATATGGGGTAACATCACAGACCACATGTGACTTAGAGGGAAACTGCACTGTAACAGTAGTAGTATTTCCTAATCAATTGGTGTGCTTCCATCTTCACAGCTACCACCCTAGTCTAGGCTATGGTTATGTAGCCTCCTCACTAGCCTCCCTGTTTTCACTCTGGAGCCTCTCAGTCCAGTAGCCTAAGTCCTACATGATCTGACCCTTGCTTCCCTCTCCTCTCATCTCCTAATCATTCTCCTCTTTGTGCCCTCTGCTCCAACCACATATGCCGTGCCCTCTGTCCTTTGGCTGTTCCTAGCTCAGTACTGCCTTAGGCCCTTTGTACTGGCAGTTCTTTGTGACTAGAACATTCTTTGCCCAATCTTTGAAAGGCTGGTTGCTCCTCGTTGTTCAGGCTTGGGTTAAATGTTACCTTCTCACATTTCCCCCTCCCCCAGTCTAAAGTGCCAGTCACATTACCCTGTTTGATTTCTCTGTAGAGCACTCATCACTGATTTTTTTTTCTTGTCTAGTGTATTGTGTCCCACACTAGGATATTATATGCTTGTGAAGAACTACCTTGTGTATCTTGTTCACTGATCATCTGCACAACCTAGGAGGTTACCTGTTACATAGAAGATGCTCAATAATAATTTGTCGAATGAATGAACAAATGTTTTCTCCAGTCCCTTTCTAAATCTCACTCTCTTCCTTCACTATTGAACAAAAGGGGAGCTTCCTAGGGTTACCATATCCAGGAGACTTGTTCCGTGCTTTGCCCTTCAGAGATTTCCAGTGTCTTTTTTTGTTTCTTGCCCTTTACCATCACTAAAAATGAGAAACCCTGTCTGTTTTCTTTACTGCTGTGTTCAATTAGAACAGTGCCTGGCACATGTTAGGTCCTCACTACCTTTTTATTGAATGAATGAATGAATAATGAATTCATCTATACATTGAAGAAGCAAGTCGACTAAATGTAGTTTATGGTGGAGCTGATTCCTCAAGGATGAAGAAAGGAGAGACTTCTATTTCTTTCTCTTTTTTTTGGCCGCGCTGTGCCACATGTGGGATCTTAGTTCCCTGACCAGGGATCGAACCCGTGCCCGCTACATTGGAAGCACGGAGTCTTAACCACTGGATCACCAGGAAAGTCCCGAGAGAGATTTCTAAAGCAGTTAAGAGGTACAGGTTGAGTAAAAGAACAAGAAAAAATTAGCTGTGCAAATGTTTGCCATTCAAAACCATTCTGCTGATGGCTAAGAATGGTGAAAATAAAAGATGAAGGCCTCTCAATTCTATTTCAGTGTTACACCACTGTATGATTATTAATATTATTCCATAATATAAATGTAGGCCCCTTGAAGTTAGGTTTTCATGTGTTCTTTTATAAAATTTTCCTGGACATGTAGCATCTGCTATCAAAGCCTGCCCTGGTTTTGTTCATTTATCAGATATTTTCAGAGCATCTGCCACATGCCAGGGCACTGTTGGGCACTAGGGATAATACAGCAGAAAACAGGTCAGAGACGGTCCTTATTCTCATAAATTATATTTTAGTGGAGAGGACCGACAATAAGCAGATAAGGATTTCAGAGAGTGATTAATGCAGTGAAGAAAGTCGAGGGCAGTAGCCTGCTAGAGTATGATGGAAATGAAGCAGAATTAGATGGTATGAGTGGGGGAGGCCTCTCCGTTAGGAGATGACATTTGAACTGAACTTTGACAACCATGGAAAGAACCAGGGAAAGGGCACTCTAGCCAGCAGAGACAGCAAATGAAAAGGCCCTGAGTGGGAATGTTTGGTGTGTTGAACTGAAATAAGGCCAAATGGGCCAGAGGGATGTGATCTGATTTATATTTTTAAGTCTTCCCTGCTCTTAGACTCCAGAACTCAGAATTTTTGGGGTCAGTGACCACTTAAGGATTACCTATTCTGGTCCCTTCTCCCTCTTCCCTTGTGTCCTCTGGTACTGTTAAATATTTTTTAAAACCTAAAATGAAATGGACAGCAACCCACAGTAAGAAACAAGGACTAACAAAAACTGGACTGATGTCAGCTTGACTTAATTATGGCAGGGATTGCCTGTGATGAAAAATTAACCCGTAGTGATGACTTTGATTAGAAAAATTAAAAGTTGTAGGAGGAGGGGAGGCAGTACTACCAACCAGAGGCAGCTTATTAGATAAAATCTATGCATTAGGGGCTTCCCTGGTGGCGCAGTGGTTGAGAGTCCGCCTGCCGATGCAGGGGACACGGGTTCATGCCCTGGTCCGGGAATATCCCACATGCCGCAGAGCGGCTGGGCCCGTGAGCCATGGTCGCTGAGCCTGCGCGTCCGGAGCCTGTGCTCCGCATCGGGAGAAACCGCGACAGTGAGAGGCCCGTGTACTGCAAAAAAAAAAAAAAAAAAAAAGAGTAGAGCAACTGAAAATCTATGCATTGGGTGAAACCATCAAAATGAAGTTTTAGAATTCCTCAATAAGTTAAATATAGAATTGCTATATGACCCTGCAGTTCCACTCCTAGATATATTCCCAAAAGAGATGAAAACAGGTGTTCAAACAAAAACTTGTACACAAATGTTTATAACAGCACTATTCACAAATAACCAAAAGGTGGAAACAACCCAAATGTCCACCTACTGGTGAATGGGTAAACAAAGTATGATATATCCATACAATGGAATATTTGGCCATAAAAAGGAATGAAATACTGATGCATGCTACAACATGAATGAATCTTGAAAACATTATGCTAAGTGAAAGAAACTAGGCACAAAAGGTCACTTATTGTATGAGTCCATCAGAATAGACAAATCCATACAGACAGAAAGGAGATTAGTGGTTGCCGGGGGCTGGGGGAAGGAGGATTGGGGAATGACTGCTTAATGGATACGTGGTTCCTTTTCGGGTGATGAAAATGTTCTGGAACTAGATGTTAGTGATGGTTGTGCAACACAGTTAATGTAATAAATCCCTGTGATGTAAATTTTACCATAATTGAAATAGAAGTCTGGACCCTGACAGTTTAGGTCTTAGAGATCTAACTTCAAGGAAACTAGTTTAGGGAGGGGACATTGTCCCAAGCCTGGCCTCTCAGCAACTTCCTGTGAGCCCTGAAATTGCAGAGTGCAAACTCTGGACTCCCTAGCCAGAGCATCCTCCGTGGTGCCAACCCCTTTATAGACGGTTGTTTGGTTTGGGTCAGATTTCTGGTTCATTGCCAGAGAAAGGCCCCTGGGATGATGGGCACGACAGGGGCCAACGTGAAGTGGCTAAGGATGCGTTTCCTTAGCCTTACCAAAAGGGCCACTGGAGGAGAAGGCCTTAGTACATCTATAGCATTGTTTGTTCCAGACAGTTTGATTAGTGTGAGCAACTACTTAATGGGGTACTCAGTAGTAGACACCGTCAAATTGTTAAGTGAATCAATGGGTGAATGAATGAATGAAGGTTAGTATATGAGAGCTTGTCTCCCTTGTGGGCTTGTTTTCCACTCTGTTTCTTAAACAGGGGTCCCTTGGGAAAGGGAATTAGCCCCAGAGGCCCTTGGGAACCCCCACTTGCTCAGCTCTGTATGCCCTCAGGTCATTCCCAAAAGCAAGTTCGTCTTGGTGAAGTTTGACACCCAGTACCCGTACGGTGAGAAGCAGGATGAGTTCAAGCGTCTGGCTGAAAACTCGGCTTCCAGCGATGATCTCTTGGTGGCAGAGGTGGGGATCTCAGGTATGGATAAGTCTGGGATGACTGAGGAGGGCAGAGAGGGAGGAAACTAGGAATTATTTCCCTACTTATAGGGGGAATACCCAGTGCCTTTCTGTCTGAGCCACACATGAGGAGTATAAATGGGCTCATGTCCTCAAGGAGTCTGGTACCCACAGTAAGCTTAGCTTGAGCAGATTCTGTGACCACAGAACCTCAGCTCAGCCTTGCAGGTGCCTGAGGGGAGGGAATTCACCGTCCTTCACCCTTCACCCACACTGACATCAAACTTATTGTGAGAGCTTGGAGCTCTCCTTGCAGGGGACTGTAGTCAGAGGGGGTGCCTTGCCTCCCGGGGGACAGCGTAGTCAGTTTTTCCATCTTCATTTCAGCTGTTTTGTACCAAAACTATTGGGTTTGGGCTTTAGCTCAAATCCACCAGAGCTGCCACTAAACCAAGGGTAGCTCTCAATGATAGGGACAACTTTAATACATAGTTGCCAACATTTAGTGGTTTTTCAGTCTGTAAAGATGTACACAGACATTGCATTTTTAATCTTCACTTGAACCTCGCCTGAGAAGCGAGATGCATTATCTCCTTTTTATACTTGAGGAAAACTGAAGCTCAAGGAGCTTAAATGATTTGTCTCAGGCCATGGGGTAACAAGGGGCTCATTCAGAACTCCTCCTAAGTGTGTATTCTTAGGAGGAATGCAGTAGGTTCTTCCCTCTCTGCTTCCTCCCAGCTGAGATGCCACAGTTCCCTAGTGAGCTCTTGAGTCTGGTCTTGGATAGAGGTAGCTGTCACACTTCTTCAGGGCAGTTGATCAAGTCTAACTCAACTGTGAGTCCACTCCTTTGGGGCTTTAATAATATTAACAATAGCTGACATTTCTGAAATGTTTATTATGTGCCAGGCCACTGTGCTAAGTGTTTTACATGTATGTCATCCTGTGGCAACTCTGTGAAGAAAGTTTTATGACTCCCCAAATGAAGAAACAGATGCTTAGAGTAACTTGCTCAAGATTATAAAGCGCCAGAACTAGGATTGGAACCCCACACTTCCTTTACTACTACCCAGTAATAGGTGGTCTTGGCCATTTCTTCTTGGCCAGGTGTAAGAAACCAGTTGTAGCCCTTGGGGCTGCTGCTGCCTTTTGGGAAAGACATAGCAAATACTAACAGCTACCACATATTAAACACTTAACTCTGCCGGGTTAAGTGCACATATCCCCTCATTGGGTCCTCCCAACAGCCCTCAAGTGGTAGGGACTGAGTTCGTTACCTACCACATATTCACTAAGCTCCAGCCAGACTATGCTTTGTAATCCTTAAATATACCCAGCTCATTCCTGCCTCAGAGCTTTTGCACTTGCAGTCCTTTCTGCCTGAGACACTCTTCCCACAAATTGACGTGTCTGCTGTTGCTGTGTCTGATATGTCTCCTACATGTTCAGGTCCCTCAGTTCATGTCATCTTCACAGGGAGGCCTTCCATGACCGACCGAAGTGGGCCTTCTCACCCAGTCACTGTGTCATATCACCATTTTATTTTCATCATAGCACTAATCACTTTGGTTCATTTGTTTATTATCTCTCTTCTCACTTTTTGAAGAGTATGAGCTCTTTGAGGTCAGCGAGCTTGATATTCTTAATCACTCTAAATCACAACTAAGTCCCCAGCACTTAGAACAGTCCCTGGCACATAGTGGGCATATAATAAATATGCAGAATTCCCCTTTTTCAGATGAGGAAAATGAAGTTCAGAGAGATTAAAGGATTTGACTAATGCCACATGGCTAGGAAGTAGCAGAGGAGGAATTCAAACAGCTGAGATTCTTCTTCCCCTCAGCTCAGATAGGCTTCACAGCAACCTCCTGCCATACCTTCCTCATGTTTTATTCCTCATTTCTGGTTTCTACTCACAGATTATGGTGACAAGCTGAATATGGAGCTGAGTGAGAAATACAAGCTGGACAAGGAGAACTACCCAGTCTTCTACCTCTTCCGGGATGGGGACTTTGAGAACCCAGTCCTATATAGTGGGGCAGTTAAGGTTGGAGCCATCCAGCGCTGGCTAAAGGGACATGGGGTTTACCTAGGTATGCCTGGTTGCCTGCCTGCATATGACACCCTTGCTGGAGAGTTCATCAGGGCCTCTGGTATGGAGGCCCGCCAGGCCCTCTTGAAGCAGGGGCAGGACAACCTTGCAAGTGTGAAGGAGGCTGAGAAGAAGTGGGCTGAGCAATACCTTAAGATCATGGGAAAGATCTTAGACCAAGGTGAGGACTTCCCAGCCTCAGAGATGACCCGGATCACCAAGCTGATTGAGAAGAACAAGATGAGCGATGGGAAGAAGGAAGAGCTCCAGAAGAGCCTAAACATTTTGACTGCCTTCCAGAAGAAGGGGGCCGAGAAGCAGGAGCTATGAAGAGGCACTCCAGGGTTTTCAAGGGTTTGGTGGGGTGGGGAGGGGTAAGCTACCTGCTGGCTGTGAGACCCTCCTGGGATATAAGGGAGTGGTAGGAAAAGTGGCACTAAACCAGAAATCTGAGTATGCCCAGATATTGATGCTGGTGTGACTATGCTTGGAACATCGCTGTAACCAGTCTGGTATAGCTGGTACATTTACTCAGATGGCTTGTGAAATTCCCCCTCAGAAGGAACTGGTGCTATAAAGAAGAGTGTACTGCCCAGGTTTTTGATAGATAGAATTCTGATTCAATTAAAGTTTCTGTGTTTTGGTTAAAAGGACCTGAAGCCATTCAGTTTTCTTTTACAAATTATACTTTGGCCTATGACCTGCTTTCTCCTTTGAATTTATTTTTTAATCTAAGGTGGTGTGGACTCTGCTCTACCGGGGTAACAGACTACCAATAACTGCTTTTCTCATACAGAAAATAGTACATTACCTGGGACCCACTTTTACTAAGATATATGGAAGCGGAGGTTGCAAAACTCTGTTCCCCAAGCATAAACTACTATAGGTACCCCACAAATAATTTTTATAAGCATTTGGCTCATGGTTGCTTAGCCTCCACTTGTTACTATGAAACACGTCTGCATTGAGGCAGTGACAGCATCTCAAAAACAGGGAACATGAAAAAGTATAAACCTGAGCCCACCTTTTGGGGAAAGTCAAAAATGGCAGTGAGGTATATCCAAGTGCCCACTTTTTGTTAAAGGAAAAAGAGAATGTTGGGGTGGAGTTAATTCATAACTGAAGAAGCAGGCAAGAACTTTTTCAGGGCTCAAATAAGGGCATTTAGTATCATAGGACAGAAAGGAAACTAGGAGGAAAAACAAACAGCTCCTCTTTCTATTGTGTGTGTGTCTGAATAAATGATCTCAGCCTATGGGTTCATATACCCTTGGATAAATCATGTCATCCGCCTGCCTGAAATCCTCCAGTAACTTCCCACTGAATTTAGAAATCTCATTTCTTCCCCTGGCTACAAAATCCTGATTGCTCTAATCCCCACTCCACCTTCTATCTCAATCTGTACCCCTTTTCCGCTCCTTTCATTAAGTCCCAGGCACTTGAGTCTTTTTTTTACAGTCTCTGGAACATGCTCAGCAGTTTCCTGCCTTGGGGCCTTTGACTTGCATTCGCTTTTCAATAGCGGACTCTTCATCATTCAGGTCAGATGGCACCACTCGAGGTCCTCTTGTGACCCCACGTATCACATACCCTGACATATTTTGTTAATCAGGACTTAATTACAAACTAATATTTATTTTTATTGTCTCTTCCCCCACTTCAGCCACTAACTAGGATATACAGTTCATTTACCATTATATCAGCAGAGCCTAACACGGAATCTGGCACGTAGTAAATAAGTGCTCAACACATAAATGTTGAATTAATGAATGCGAGCACGCAAGGTACTTTAAACAAAATAACTAGTGGCCCTGGAATAATTTTAAATTCACAAATATTACCTTCTTGCTGAGGAATATAACTACAAAATTGAGATGACTTACACCATTTAAAAGGTTGTGGCTTCTAGGAATCTGAACAAAAATGAACCAGGCAGAAATGCCAACTTAAGATGAAAGTGTTTAAATAAATTAACCCATCCATTTTAAATAGATTTGCTATGCTTCACTTAATTCTGAAGAAGGAAGAATATATACTTCCCATATTAATAAATCACAGCAAAAAAGTAGGAAGAGTTTCAATAACAAGGCTGTAGATACATTGAAACCCCTTTTTATATTAAAAGTTAGAATGAAAGACAAATCCAGATTGAACATAGTGATTGCAAAATATAATGCAATTTTGAACAATTAAAATTATGAAAATATACAAAATTGATGGGCAACACAGCTAGGCATTTGTACATTTTCCATTATGTGGAGAACACTAAAAAGTTCTCTACCTTTTATCCACATCAGATAAATGATTTAAACCAAATGTTTGCTTTGGAGAGTCTTAGGATCTCAGTAGTATAAAAAGCAGTAATTTTTCAGTCTGTAAACAGTAGTCGTGTTTTTTCTCCTTTTCTTTTTTTTAAATATCAGTTTTCCACACAAAAACAAAATAAAACAAAAAACCCACACAAACTAAAAACAGCAGCAGCAGCAATGAGTTATTTGGGAATTCTCTTCAAATACCAATTACATACAATTGCTGGAGAGGGTGCTTTTTACTCATGTAAGAATATATGTGTATATATATATATATTTTTTTAACTGTACACAATTTATAGTGCATGACAATTTCCAAAAGAACAGATCAATAAAAGATATTGGCCATTTCTGCATAATTTCATTCTTTTTACAATTATCTCAAAATGTAAGAGGTTGGATGTAATTGAAATGCTACATTTAGTAGGGAAATCAACATGTAACAAAGGAAGCATAACCCCAATGTAACATTATCTGTCACTAAAACCAGTAGAGGACCCAGATGCCCCTAGGCAAGAGACTAGGTAGGTAGACCACTGGAGTCACACACTGTCCCTGAGGACCAAGGCCAGCCCACTGAGCACACATATGCTAGAATGATCACTGTCAGTTAATAGACTTGTTTCAAAGAACATTTCTATTTCTACGTATAGTATTTTTGGATATTCAAAGAAACATCATTTCAAGAACACATACCATACACACATACCCCCAACCCCATACACAAAGTTCCATCTAAATAGACCATAGTTTTATGAAATTATGATGTTATTAAGTTAGATTCAGAATCAATCAGAATTTTTAATTCATCTTGTTCAAGGCAGTTCTTTTCTTTTGGGGTGGGGTATAACAGTTGTGGCTACCAATTAACATCAAAACTGGTTTTTTTTAATTACTGGATAGACTAGGATTTCCAACAAGTCTTATTTTGACCATGTAATTCAGTAATTTTCAAAAAAGTTTCCCTACAAGTTGAGACAGTTATTAATCACCCTACCAAATTGTGAATCTAAGAAAGTCAAAATGATAGGGACAAAATGCAATTGCTTTGCATACAGAGATTTTCCAAGCTCTTTTTTGGTTGCTTTTAAAAGAAAAAAGTATCACATTTCACTGGAGAAGTGAGTTGGAAAGGACCTTGAAGGTCTTCAAGACCAATCCTCCATCAGATATTTGAATCTCCTCATCAAATTCATTTCTTTGCTTTTCAGAATTATTAACTTTAACGGTATTTGGGTAACAAAGACCAAAAACAGAGGCACAGATTCAAACACAAAAAAGTTACCAAAGCAGTTGTATAAAATGTGTAACATTTTCAAGAGCAATGTTTATCTTTTCTGTCAAACCAACCTCTGAAGCCATAGTCTTGGGGAGCTCCAGATGAACAAAGTAAACACCATCCTGGTAATAATTCTCAAGTTTGAAAAAGGTAAACTGAACCTCAAGCCCAACTGATAACATTTCTTTTGCCAGCCTAAATCTTAAAATCTAGGTTAAATCCATATTAATATACATTCCTTCCTTTCTTCCTTCTCAAACCTCCCACTTAAAAAACACTAAAGTATTAAATCTTTACTTTCAAGCATATATACATGTATATACATTTACATATACATGTATATACGGTTGAAAATATACGTATATATGTAAAAGCATATACATATATATATATAGCTCACAAAACCAATGACACTGGTATTAGACTTGCCTGCATAAATTATGTACACCTCTCTTCTTTAAAACAGTGATTCCCATCTTTCCCAAGTAGACAAAAGACAGCAAGCTAGTCCTCAGCAGGCTTATCAGTGGTCTGCACTACTTTCCCCTCCAAACATCTGTAAGGTAACAGAAGGCTACTTCTGATTTAACTCTCACAGGAGCTAGGATGGGGATGTCTCGGCCATTGGGATTATTAAGCTGAAAACCGACAGGCTGTGGGCATCGGAGTGATGTCCTTCAGTGGCAGGTGCTTATGCCAAATTTCATCTGAGGTCCTTTGGGTACCTGCCTTGGGTTCTGTGGGAGCCAAGCATTTGAGGAAGCCTCAAAACTAAACTGCTAATGTGGAAAGAGGGCCTGCTCCCAATCATGGTCCCCCTCTTCTTCTGCTTTCTGCTTCCTAAGGCTCAAGGACCAGACCAAAACACGCACTGCTATAATGGTAGGGCCATTCAGCTGCTCTGAGGTCAATGCTTTATGCTTAATTTCTATTGCTGCTTTCCCCCCACCCCACCAGATGTTTCTGGTGATAGAAGGGAAGAAGAGTGGGGTTCTCTTGTGGCTGCCATATGCATATGAACATGTATAAAAAGTGGTCAAACCCAGATGAGGGTCCTGCTTCTGGTTTATATACAATAATTTAATCAGTTGTACACATTTAATACCTAAAAAATTAATTCACGATCAAAGTCCTTCATGCATTTTATGAGGAAGTTCTGGATTAAAATGATGGTCAATCAGATGTAGCTTTTGCCTGGGAAGATGATGTCATTTGCTGTTGTAGAGTCATCAGTGCTTGTGGTTCACACTAACTTAAATTTTTAGTTTCTTTGTAGTCTCAAGTCTTTTTTTCAGCAGCTCCCCAATTTCCAGAAGTGAGTGCAGGTAACTGCTCTGCACCTTCCCTTGTACAGTCTTTGAAAATTTTCTCTCTTCCTACAAAGGAAACAAGAATTAGTGGTCTTGCTCAGAAAGCATTCCCCCAGATTAGAGATCCTCAGGTATAAATTAAAATTACCACTACCTCTGGTCTCACTGCAAGCTCCATCAGAATAGAGTGGGTCATTTTCAATTTCATTAAATGCAAAGATGGCTAAACTCATCACAGATGTATATTTTTCCATGTGACTTTTCACTGAGACCCCTGTTGCTTTAGCATTACCAATCTTTCAAGTAACCTTTGTTATAAATTATATCAAGTCGGAAAAGCGAGATTTCTGATTTCTAGTTTTCATCAAGAGAAAAAGTTAGGGGCTTCCCTGGTGGCGCAGTGGTTGAGAATCTGCCTGCCAATGAAGGGGACACGGGTTTGAGCCCTGGTCTAGGAAGATCCCACATGCCGTGGAGCAACTGGGCCCGTGAGCCACAACCACTGAGCCTGCGCGTCTGGAGCCTGTGCTCCGCAACAAGAGAGGCCACGATAGTGAGAGGCCCGTGCACCGCGATGAAGAGTGGCTCCCGCTTGCCGCTTCTAGAGAAAGCCCTCACACAGAAACAAAGACCCAACACAGCCATAAATAAATAAATAAATAAATAAATAAATAAATAAATACTTTTTTTTAAAAAAGAAAAAAAGTTAGAAAATTATTACTAAGTACTTTAGCCATAAAATTACTACTATTTTGTTATGAGCTGTACAAAGTGGAAAAATTGAGATTTCTTATTATTAGTTTCATCGGAAAAAAAGTAGAAATTTATTATTCATTTAGACTTATCACAGCCACTTTTTAAAGGCATCAAATTTACCAGTATCATCTTTTCTAGTTACAATATTGACAGGCCTCCCTCCATGTTGACAAAGTCCACGATCATGTTCCAGAGGCCAAACAACTAAAAAAGACCAGTTTTCCTAAGGCTGCTCAAATATGTGAGTTAAATATTTGCTGCACGTTTGACCTGTGGTAGAAAGCACAAAAAATAAAGGGGATGGAGTGTTCAAACACAGAAAGAAGGTTGGCTGAAAACTGGTTAGCTTTACATGAAGTTGGCAGTACTTTAAAGCCCAAAAGAAACCAACAAGTTTCTGACCCAACAAGTGGGTCATTTTATGACCCAACAAGTGCATTAAAAGGTATGTACACAAATACATTTCATTCAGTACTATATGTAAAAGCAAATGTATAGAAACAACCTAAAATATGTCCAATGGATGTGGTACATTCATATTTTGAACACTATACAGTTGTTTAAAAGAACAAGATTGATCTAGATGCAGTAGCCTGGACAGAACTCTTGAATATTGGTTGAGTGAAGAACTCATTGGTTGAATTTATGCTTCTGAATAAAGTGTATATAATTTACTTTAAAAAAACCTAACAGATGTTAGAGTACATTATAAAGTTACATTAAGACCAGATGGATTTTTAAAAAAGGGTGGGGAGGAGGACACTTCCCTGGTGGTCCAGTGGCTAAGACTCCACGCTCCCAATGCAGGTGGCCCAGGTTCAATCCCTAGTTGGGAACTAGATCCCACATGCATGCCACAACTAAGAGTTCGAATGCCACAACTATGAGCCCACATGCTGCAACTAAAAGATCCCACATGCTGCAACAAAGACCTGGTGCAACCAAAATAAATAAATATTTTAATAAGGAGGGGAGGGTGTCTTGGCATACAACCAGTTTCAGTGGATACCGCTAGGGAAGAGGAAAGGGGACCAGGACTAGAGGTAGTACTCCAGAGGCCTTGTTCATAGTGTTTCAAGTTTAGAAAGAAAGGAAGGAAAGAAAAAAGTGAACCTAATGTAAATGGAACTGAAGTTGTTTTTTTTTCTTTTTTTTTTTTTTAACCCAAAAGAAAGTACTAAGCACTACATGGATCCAATATTTGGTGGCCCGTGCTGCTCAGTATGTTATATGTATCATGACTTTAACAAAATAAGGCAATATACAGCCATTATTGTTTTGTTTAATCTTCACTATAACCCTATGAAGTAGGTATTATTTTATCTGAGCAGGACACTATGGGGCCTTCCTGGGACAGGCCTTCCCCCATATCCTCTGCTTTAGCTCTTCTCTGAAGTACCTAGATAATAGTATTTGATGCAAATTTCCTGAGTTGTTTTGCAGATGTGAAATCAATCCCCCCACCAAATGGAAGATGTTAACTACTTGATGACCATGGGCACATAAGCCCCAGGCCTCCTGGAGCCTAAGGACTGATAAAGTTAACCCCTGTGACACCACCCTGTTCCCCCATCATCAGCCAGTCAGAGAACTGTGCACGATCTGATCACACACCCTGCGACCCTCCTCCCTCACCTGGCTTTTAAAAATGCTTTGCTGAAACCCTTCAGGGAGTTCTGGGCTTTTAGGGCATGAGCCACCCGTCTCCTTGCATGGTCTTGCAATAAACCTTTCTCTGCTCCAAACTCCAATGTTTCAGTTTGTTTCGGCTCACTGTGCACTGGGCATGCGAGCTTGCATTAACATTATTATGATTTCCATTTTCCAAATAAAGAAATTGAGGCCCAAAGAGGTTAAGCGACTTTCCCAAGGTCAAAAGATAAAGACAGAACCAGGGCTTGGAAAATCTAGCAAGTAGCCCAGAGTTAAGGATAACCTCTAGAATAATCAAAATGAGAAATCTTATTCCTCATTTCAGGAGGCAGATAGATCTTTCAACAAGAACAACCACTCAATCCTCTTGACAACAGCAGGGCTACTATGCCTGTCACCTTTGTATCCAACAGTCCTTCCCACATACCACTGAGGCAGGAGATAGATGGGCTCCAGGCTAGGCATTTACAACTGGCCTCCTGTTCACACCTCATGGGATGAGGAGAAGATGAGCTCCAGGCTGGACATTCATTATCAGTCCCTATTTACATTTCCTGAAGCAAGAGACAAACGGGCTCCAGGACTACATGTTTATGACTAGACTCCTGTCTATATTTCGAGATGTGCACCTCAATATAAAAACCAGCAACAGGGGCTTCCCTGGTGGCGCAGTGGTTGAGAGTCTGCCTGCGGATGCAGGGGATACGGGTTCGTGCCTCGGTCCGGGAAGATCCCACATGCCGTGGAGCAGCTGGGCCCGTGAGCCATGGCCGCTGAGCCTGCGTGTCCGGAGCCTGTGCTCCGCAACGGGAGGGGTTACAGCAGTGAGAGGCCTGCGTACCGCAAACAAAACAAAACAAAACAAAAAACCAAAAAAACAGGAACAGGGTAAATAACCGGACACTGGGCATTTTTATGGCAGGGACAGACTGGGACTAAACCCTATTAAATGATCCAGAGGTCACACACCTCCCATCCTTGGGGCAAGGGAAACACTACGCATGTGCAAAAGCCTACACAGCGTCAAAAAGGCAGGAGATGCCAGACCATAGTAAGTCCTGCCATCTCCTCCCAGAAGCCTTTGCAGTGGGATCCATCTTAACTTAGAGGTGCGTGCGCACCCAGGGGAGGGTCCAGAAACAAATTAGCCCTGGGGTCAAAACAATACAACTAGCCAAAAAGAAGACAAAGACCCGGAAGACTGACACCTTATAAAGGATTTAAACTTCCCAAAGGCGCTACTCTCTGAGTTCGCCTGTGCATCTTTCCGCATGTACTTTGCTTTTCCAATAAACTTTTTACTTTTCTTTACCTTCTGCCTCCTTGCCTGAATTCTTTCTTGCCAAGGCATGTAAGGACTAGGGACCCAGGCCCTAGCTGCTGGCCCCTGTGGTCCAGTGGTTAGGACTCCCAGTCTGGGAACTAAGATCTTGCTTCCTACTACTGCTCACTGCTGCTTGATGCAAGCTGCCGCTTACTACTGCCTGCGTCCAAAATCACCATGGGCTCTGGCTCTGCCAAATGACTCATGGTGCACCACACAATTCACTTTCCTGCCTCTGTGCTGTTGTCTGTGCCTCCTCCTGCTTGGGATTCCTTTCCTCCATTCCTGTCTGCCTGGTGAAAATTTATTAATCCTCAGATGTCCCCTTTCCAGTGAGACTCTTTTTCACTCACTCAGATTTCTGTGCCTATATCGTATCTCCAATTTAGTAATTTGTATGCATCGCTCTACAGCCAGACTCTCTACAGTAGGTCTTTGATCATTATATTTCTACAAGCTTTAAGCCCAACAATAGTGAGCTCAATAAATTTATATCTACTTATTGAAAATCTCAAAGATGTCCGGCAAAGCCCAACCACATGAAGCAATGTGACATCTGTCCAAGTATGCAATCCTTAAGATTTTAAAAAACAGGTACTATAATTTCGAGTTCTTACTTTTCTATACTATTCATAAAAGGGGATGGGAGTTTAGAGCACAGAATGAGTTTGCATTTAATCTAAAAAGTCAAAAGTTAAACAGCTCCAAATCTACTACTATGAATTACCAGATCTCTTTATAGGTAAAAGGGGTCCAAAAGGACTAGCAAAGACCTTTTGGCATGCATGTGGGGGCGGAAGGCAGATTCCTGCCTGGGATGTACCTGTTTCACAAGGATTTAATTACTAGGCCTTTACTGGGTAACCAAGTACCTGGAAGTCATAAAGGCTAATGGCAGACACAAATGTGTTTAAAGGTGATAGAGAAGAGGGAGAGGTGGAGGTGGTTCTGGATGGTGGGACTGGGAGGTGCTACTCTCTATTTTCTAATTCTCTTGTAACAAGCATACATTTTTGTCTGTAGAGAAACAGTGAAACACTACAGAGCAGTTAAAAGGAACAAGGTAGATAAGTTACTTATATGTAACGATCTCCTAGAGACTAAACAGAAAAACAAGAGACTAAACAATATGTATAATACGCTATCATTTGTGTTTAAAGGCAAGATGTGGGGGGGAGGGGCACGGTCATAACGTACTTGCAAATGGGTTCTCTAACTCAGGAAGATTACACAAGAAATCATTGATAACAGCAGTTCCTTCTAAAAAGGGAACTAGGGAATGGGTTAGAATGGAAAGGAGGCAATTCACTGGATTTTCTTTCTTTACTCTGAATTTTTTTTTTACCACGTACATATTTTACTTTTTAAAACAATGTAAGGCTTAAAAAAAGGAAGACAAAAATACTAAAGAATTAATAATCCATCAATCAGTACCTCTAATTACCACTGAAGTCTATATTCATTCTAGTGCACATAAGAAAGCAGTTGAATATATAGCTTAACTGGCTAAAACCAAACTTCTAGCCAACACTTGTCTGCTTTCTTTAATCAGTCTTTGGAAATGTTAAATGCTCTGAGCCCTTTCCCACAGTAAGCCCTTTTTTCAAAGCTCTAACATGTTGACATTTTACAAAAGAGGGGCTTACAACCTTTTAGAGCTGGTGTGCCAAGCAAGATTCCATTCACTCCCTTCCCTAGAAGGGCCTGGGTGGAGGTCTTAGGCTAGGATGATGCCTGCCCTCAGATTGCTGGATGAGCTTCCTCATCAGCAGAGGCTTAGGTCAAACTACTCAAGGAAAGCATTTCCTCATGATCGGAGTTTCATCACTGGAACAACTAGCCAGAATCAGGTGGCTCCACCATTGCTCTTCTGGCTCCTATCAAAATCCTAAACCTACTCCAAGCTGGTGCATGTTAACTCACCTGACACCATTTGTTTGTTTTATTTAATTAACTTTTTTAAAAGAATCCACTTTTTTTTTTTTCTTGGTACGCGGGCCTCTCACTGTTGTGGCCTCTCCGGTTGCGGAGCACAGGCTCCGGACGCGCAGGCTCGGCGGCCATGGCTCACGGGCCTAGTAACTCCGCGGCATGTGGGATCCTCCCAGACCGGGGCACGAACCCGCGTCCCCTGCATCGGCAGGCGGACCCTCAACCACTGCGCCACCAGGGAAGCCCAAGAATCCACATTTTTAAAAGTGAGACTTTATCAGGGATTTTGCTAGCAGAATTTTAAGAAACCAGCCTAAAATAATGATCAGGAGAAAACTGACTAGTACCTTTGATTCCATACTTGTTTCCATTCCTTTTTGGCTGGCTTGCTCTGGCCTCATTATTACTGACATAATTAGTTCTGATGTCCAGCATCTTTCCTTTTCCATGTGATAACTGCTGGGCTGGCAAAGAAACCAGCCAATCCAACAGCAGGTAAGTTCTCAGTCAAGGAGATTGTCCCTGAATCTCAAAAGTATGGCTGGTTTCCTATGGTGCTCAAAACAGGGACAATACTAATTCTACTCTTCAACAATTCATCAGTTGTTTTCATAGTAAAAGAACACCCCCAAAAATGTATTCAAAGGTGGAAAGCGGGAGGGGGGATGAAGGGAGAGGAGACACCACCACCACCAAGACCACAGCAAAAAACCAGTGCCAGGCACCTTCTAATCACAATTCCCATAAGGAGAGAATAATGAATTAAAAATTAACTTGTCCCTGTGATAACAATAAGAACACTTGAATATCTATATATAACTTATTGCTGATCAACTATAGTCTCTTACCATACAGTCTCTTACCAGTGAGAGGGAAGTGTCTTCTAAAATAAGTTCTTCAAGTTTAAGTGCAATTAGATGTGTTTCAAGTCCTTTAATATGATCCACAACATTCGAAATTGAAGTCTGAAGCCCAGTAACATAGTCTTGGAAACTGGTAAAGACAGGTGGCTGGAAAAAAAGATTTTTAAAAAGTTGAAAGATTATCAAACGTATTTCTACCATGCTATATCACATAAGATATACTAATTTCATGCTATAGCATTACTTAATTCTATTAATAGTAACAGGATGGGACTTCCCTGGAGATCCAGTGGTTAAGATTCTGCACTTCCACAGCAGGGGGCACGGGTTCAATCCCTGGTTGGGGAAATAAGATCCCACATGGTGTGTGGTGTAGTCCCCGCAAAAAAAAATAGTAACAAGGATAGATATAGTTTTGGATATTAAGAGAGTCTCTCAAACCAAGGTAAATTTAATAGCCACCAAATGCTAACTCAGTAATGATGACTTTTTTTCAGTGTGGTTTTATTTCACTCTGGGGAAGTAGAGGTGAAAAAACAAATAAAAAATCTTAGTTGGTCATTATTCAACTTCAGGTTGGGAATCTCCTAGAACACTAAAGGAGATGAGAAGAACCAAGTCTTCATTTCTTCTCTTTATGTCTTTGAGATTTCCTCTAATGTTAATAACAGAATCAGAAATTCTAAATTCTAATGGAAAAAATGATGGGTGACAACAATCAAGAAAATTCTGAAAAAGAGCCGTTAAGGGGAACTTGCCCTAATAGATATTAGGGTATATTATAAAGTTACATCAAATCCCGATGGGACTGGCATATAAGTAAATTGACAAAGACTGAAAGAACACAAATCCCAAGATAGAGCAAAGAATATAAAGGAATTTAAATGGTTACCTTTCAAAACAGTGGTTTTCAAGTGGATGAATGGTACTGAATAGCTAGCTAGACATATTGTGAAATATAAAATAAATAAAATAATAACAAAATAAATTCCAGACAGATTTAAATACTTAAATTTTTTAAAAAAATCCATCGACGCACCAGAAGAGGATTTAGGTAGTGGCTTTTGCGATCATAAATTGAAAAGGTCTTTCTAAACATAATACTAACCTAAGAACTGTTAAAAAAAAATCTTGGGGGAGGGGCAATAGGTGGGTGGGGGAGTGGGAGGTACAAACTACTGGGTTAAGATAGGCTCAATGACGTATTGTACAACATGGGGCATATAGCCAATATTTTGTAATATCTGTAAATGGAAAGTAACCTTTAAAAATTATACAAGAACTAAAAAAAATTTTTTAATCACCATACATTTGGAAATTATTGAATAGCACCTAAACAAAACAATGGTCAAAGAATAAATCACAAGAAGTATTAGAAAAAAATGTTTGCTATGTCAGATGAAGATATGAAGTACCAAATTTGTGGGATAAACATAAAGTGGTGATTAGCAGCAAATTTGGAGTCCAAATCCCATTAGAAAAAGGATAAAACCATAAAACCAATGATCTAAGCATTAATTCAAAGGAGTTAGGCATGACAAAAAATCTTATTTTTTAAAAACTACTATACTGACAAAAAAATCACTCAAGTTAAAAGACATGTCAAACTGAAAAAAACTGCATCATATATGAAAAAGGATTGTGTTAACACTACTATGTTAAGAGTCTAATAGCTCAAAACATATCAATGGAAAAAATACTACCACCACAATAGGAAACTTGGGCAAAGACAGAAACAATATCAAAGAAATCCCAGCAGTGATACAATTTAAAAAACAGATAAACACAAGAAACCTAGCCAATCAACTAGTTAAGGCCAGCTTTTCACTCAAGAAGTCTTCTTTGAAGGTGCAACATCAATAGAATTTTTTTAACGCAAATTGGAAAAAGGAGAGTACCAATGTTTGCCTATCAAATGGGTAAGGATACAGACACACCACACCACTGGGGAATGTAAAAACAGGTAACTCCAGCTTTTTGAAAGTTCGCTTCACGCCACTTAGCTTTCACGAAAGACCTACATTAGTACCTGTTTTGGCTAACCAAAAGAAATCCAAAGAGGATTTTTGCTTTCACAGGAAAAAGGCGGCGAAAAGCGTTTGCAGCAAGCTGTTACAGAAGCAGCGCACACCCTTAGCAGCAAGAGTGGCACCGGAAGTGCCACTCAACATCAAGCCGCCACAGCGGTGAACTATGTCTGTAAGCATCTGTGCTTTATCTCAATTTACTTTGTGCATCCATTGTCCTAAGGTAATTGCTTCTTCCCTTTATGCCACCTGGGCTTACGAAAGGTTTCAAAGGAATGCTATACTTCTGGATAGCAGGGAAACCTGTATACATAGTAATGTCAGATCTAAGAGATAGCCTAAGGAAATCATATTATAAATTCATCTTGTGTTTGTCTTTTTTTTTTTTTTTTTTTTTGCGGTACGCGGGCCTCTCACTGCTGTGGCCTCTCCCGCTGCAGAGCACAGGCTCTGGACGCGCAGGCTCAGCAGCCATGGCTCACAGGCCCAGCCGCTCCGCGGCACGTGGGATCCCCCCGGACTGGGGCACAAACCCGCCCCCCTGCATCGGCAGGCGGACTCTCAACCACTGCGCCACCAGGGAAGCCCTGTCCATATTTTAATAGCAGCACTATTTATAATATTAAAAGAAAATCAGAACTAAACATTCAACAATGGGAATAAGTTATGATATATTAATATAACAGGATAGTACATAACCATTAAAAGTAATGAGATACATCTATATTTGCTGAAATGAAGAGATGTCTAAGATACCCTATTAAGTGAAAACAAAAACAAATAGCAAAGTTGCAGAACTTTCTACAGAGCATGATTCTGGTTTGTATGCAGTGGCTATCTCTGTTTGCTGGGAAAACGGGTGATCTTCACTTTATTCATATATTTAGGTTACACTGACAATCAGAAAAATAGGCGGCTATTCTCATTTTTGGAAATTAGAAAAGCAATAACTACAAAAACTCTCACAAAATTCAAATACCAAAAGCTATTGACAAGTACTAGGAGTGTAGGTTTTCATTAGAAGAGAAAGTAATCACACAACTCTGATCAATTCTTTCAAACTGCACTCATGGTCTGTTAAATTATCTTGAACAAAGTGAAGGAGAGAAATGAATGAATGGCAACACTCAGGACAAGTGTCAAATCTAAAATTGTTACTGAATTGTGCAGGAAGTTAATATTACTAATAAATCCATCAACATTTTCAAACGACAATGTTACTATATTCCTACAGTGAACAAAAATCTTCCATTAATAATAAGATAAATTCGAACATTAACAAAACAGCATGCCATTAGAGAATAAATCCTAAACATCTTTCCTTATGAAAAGGATATAAATTATGTTAATGTTTTACACATGCAAAAATTAAATCAATTAAGATGGGAGGAAACTCCAAAATTGAATACAAACAGAAATAGATGAATCTTATTTACATCACACTAATATAATCTGAGTTTTTAATTCCAGTGCTTTTACAGAGTACCTCAACTGTCTACATTCACTGGAACATATTCTAAGGACAAAAAAGAAATGCAAAATTTTGAACTTTATTTAGTGGGTTTGTTATTGGAACTGGTAGTGGAACCAATGTAC